>NW_027118505.1:0-226763 GCF_036417845.1 Apteryx mantelli | reverse complement strand
AATTCCGTCCAATTGATTTTCCCCGAAGCCCGAGACGCGGACGAAACGCCTCTCAAAGGAAGGTACGGCATAACCGCTCTGGCCTATAAACTACCGGTTTCGACGCAGGAAAAGCACAGGGAAAGCAGTAGCGTTCCCCCCAAGAAACCACGTCCAAGCGGACCGATGAAGTAGGCCCCAAGTCTGAAAGCGGACCTAAAGGAGCCCGTTTGGCGGTCGCGAGCTGGAATACACCGTTCTCCTTCTCACTAACAACCTCCCGTAGAGACCGGCAGCTGTACAGCGCCTTCTACGCTACACGGAGGAGTCGGATAGCGGGCAGATGCCGCGTCCCGAATGCGCAACTAGAGATTGGAACGCACGGACGTAAACAAACGCCCGTGACGTAGCGGAGGTCTAGCGTATTCACGTTTACCGTGCGTCAGTTCTCCTCTGCGGACAGGCCGTTCCATCTTCTTTACTCGTTAGCTGACAGACGCCCTAGGAGAAAGCAAAGAAAGGAAGAAATTCAAAAGGAAATGAAACAGATCGGAGGGAGCCTCAAAGGCTTTGATCCATCCCCCCAGGCAGCCGAACCACCTTTGCAAAGGCACACCTCAAAAGACACGTCCTTCCGGGATCGCTGCACAGCCCAGCCAGAAAAGAGGAACAGAAACAAACAGAACGAGAAGGCTGCAGAGGGGGACGGAGGGCCGGAAAGGAGCCTGCTGTCCAGCGATGGTATTTTACCGCTCCTTGCGCGTTAGCAGCCCCTTTCAGATGCTTAAGCCCAAATTCTCTCAGCCCTTAACAGCTTCAGTACCCGCGGCACCTAGTTTTTCCACGCTCTCCAGTCTTCCTCGCTCTTTCCCGTCTCGGGCGAAAAGCCTCCCAGACCCTGTCTGTACTTACGCGCTTCCTTAAAACAGGATCGCCGAAATCAACCGAACGGGCTGAGCTGCTCCTCTTCCGCTCGCCGGCCCTCGGAACGTCAGCCTGCAAACGAATCGGACCACCGAGGTCACCGGCAGAGTCTCCTTTCGGAGCTCGCCCCCCCCCCAAGCTTTAACGACGGTTTCCCAAGCGGGGCAAACGCAGGGCCTCCCTTCGGCCCCGGAACGGTTTTTATCGCGGGCTCCCAAGTCGCCGTTACGACACTAAGCGGCAAAGCAAGGCAAAGACAGCTGGGGTCGCAGCTTACCCACCTAGGCACGAAAATTCTTCTTTGAGGCCTCCCTCGCTGCTTTTGCCAGGTAAACACACCAAAACAAAGCTCCCGACAGGCAGCTGAGGCTTCACATGGACCTCGGGGCCCCGCTAGCAACGGCGACGCCGGAGCCGCCGGGCTACCAGGCGCTATTCCCCCCCCCCCCCTCCCCTCCCCTCCCCTGCCCTGCCGGCCCGCGAACCGCGGCTTATTACTCACGAGTCCGGGAAGGACGCCGCCGACCTTCCCGCGGCCGAAGGCTCCTCGTCAGGAGCGGGCAGAGAACCTTTCCGCCGGCATTCGGAGTCTCCCGGCCGCTCTCGACACCCGATAACTTGCCGAGAAAGGGCTGAGGGCGGGAGCCTGCAGTTCTTCACGGCAGCACACAGTCGTTCCCCGATGTGCCGAACGCCTAGCATTAACACAATTTAGAAATACAAAAATACCACCGCTACAGGGCGCAAAGCCAAGCTGAAATTTCGGCAGCCAAAGCAAACCTCTGCGCGCCCGACAGAACGAGCCACGTGCATCGGCGCCTACAGCTCCTCAAGGCTAGCGAGGCCTCGTGGGCGACGTTCCTCTGGCAGGCTGCGCAGCTGAACTCCCCCGTGTCGCCTAAGAGTCCGTGACGTGACGTATTCAAAGCTCAGCAGAAATTAACAATCCAAAGTTGTTTCTAAGCACAAAAGCGGATCTACTACACGAGAAGGAAGGAGTCCTAATTCCGCAAGGCTTTACCTTTTCTTCGAGCTGCCGTCTTCCTGCTGCCCCAAATACCATTGCCAGGCAATTAACCTGGGGTCGCGCTAAATGAGCCTTCCTCTTCGTTTTACAATTCGCACGCTTGCCTCTCCCTCTCTCTCTGGCCACCTGACCGCCGTTCCCCGAAGACGGGAATTTGCCGTCTTGGAGCTCTTAAAGCACGACGCTTCACAGATGCAGAGAGTCACGCGCACGGAAACGGATGGACGCAGCGTCCTTTCCGTAACGCGTACGCACCTTCCGTTAGATGTCGCTCATCTGTTATTCCGATCGCTATTACCGGCGAACCTTCCTCACCGGGAGGAACGGGCTTTCCCTTTCGGGGCGACGGAGACGGCTCTCGCTCGGTTCCCTTTAATTTTATTACTTCGGCTCGCTTACGTTTTTCTGTCTCTTCAGCTTCAGCCGTGGCAACGAATCTAAAAATTAAATATCCTATCTTTCCTTTTCTACGTACGCGTGTACGATAACAAAACAAAATACAAACGACCGAAGCAAAACTAAGGCAGCTACGGTTAACAAGAGGCGCAGGGCAGCAACGGGTCGCTTAGTCCTCAGCGCTGCCTCCGGGAGGGAGGCCGAAAGAACGAACGTTCCGCATCAAGAGTTACCTTGGTTACCCGGGCCAGAACGCCTCCTACTGTCGCAGCTTCTGGGGAGATCGAGGGTCCGCTGCTGCATTTTTGCTTCCTCCTTTCAGCCCGCCCCTTCGGGAGTAAGCGCAAAAAACCGCTCGCTCGTCCGGCTTTGCTCTTTGTCAGCATTTGCTATTGTCGGTTCCGCCTCTGTAACAAAGACAGAAAATTGCATTTCGCTTCCAACAAAACACTTCGATTTACACGCGTTCTTTTTCTCTTTCCCGTGGTTTTTTTTTTTTTCTTTCCCCTCTTTCTTTCTTTCTTTTTCCTTCTTTCCCTCAAAGGAAAGGTCTTAATACACCGCTTTGCATCGTACGTTACGGGGTAAGCCGTTTGGAAACACTACAGGGCCGACGCCGCGCCGCAACCCTGCTCCGGGGCCCGCCTGCCCCCCCGCTCCGCTCCGCCGCGCCGCCTCCGCAGGGGCGAGCGCGTGCCCCGGCCCGCGCTGCCAACGAACTGGCGCCCTAAACGCCGCGCACGCAAAACGCAAAGTCACACCCGCGCTCCCGGCGCGGCGCCGGGTCCCAGCCCGCCCCCCCACTCGCCCCGCACCCCCACTCGCCCCGCACCGCCGCCTCCACGCAGCGACGGCCGCAGCGGGCAGGATGCAGCCCGACGCCCCCCGAACCTATGCGTTCGCCTCACCCGGGGGCCCCACATCCTTCACTCCACGCCACCTCCGCACTCACCCGCCGCCGCCGCCGCCAAGCGAAAACGCCCTCCCTGCTCGCCGCCATCTTGCTTCCCCGCCGCCGCGCATGCGCCGCTCGCCAACGGACTGCGGCGGCAGTGACGCTTGAGCACCGCGCACGTGCCGGCTCGGACAGCGCGGGGGGGGGGGAGCGAGGGGAGCGGGAGGGGCGGGGGGGAGCGAGGGGAGCGGGAGGGGAGCAGAGGGAGCCCGAGGGGCGGGGCGGAGTGCGAGGGGAGCGCGAGAGGCGGGGGGGGAGCGTGAGGGGAGCAGGGGGGCCCGAGGAGCGGGGGGGAGCACGAGGGGAGCCCGAGAAGCGGGGGGGGAGCGCGGGGGCGGGGGGGAGCGCGAGGGGACCAGGGGGAGCGCGAGGGGCGGGGCGGAGCGCGAGGGGAGCAAGGGGAGCCCGAGAGGAGCCTGAGAAGCAGGGGGGAGCCCGAGAAGCGGGGGGGAGCGCGAGGGGAGCAGGGGGAGTGCGAGGGGCGGGGCAGAGCGCGAGGGGAGCAAGGGGAGCCCGAGGAGCGGGGGGGAGCGTGAGAAGAGCCTGAGAAGCAGGGGGGAGCCCGAGAAGCGGGGGGGAGCGCGAGGGGAGCCCGAGAAGCGGGGGGGGGAGCGCGAGGGGAGCAGGGGGAGCCCGAGGGGCGGGGCGGAGCGCGAGGGGAGCAGGGGGAGCGCGAGGGGAGCAGGGGGAGCGCGAGGGGAGCCCGAGAAGCGGGGGGGGAGCGCGAGGGGCGGGGGGGGAGCGCGAGGGGCGGGGGGGAGCGCGAGGGGAGCAGGGGGAGCCCGAGGAGCGGGGGGGGGAGCGCGAGGGGAGCCCGAGAAGCAGGGGGGAGCGCGGGGGTGGGGGGGAGCGCGAGGGGAGCCCGAGAAGCGGGGGGGAGCGCGAGGGGCGGGTGGAGCGGGGAATCCCGAGGGGCGGGGGGGAGCCGGGGAGCCCGAGGGGCGGGGGGGAGCACGAAGGGAGGCGAGACCCGCAATGGCATGCTCGCGCCGCGGCGCTGCAGCCGGGCGGCTCACGCGTGCGAACCGCAGCCCGCCGCGGCAGCCCGGGACTCCCAGCGAGCGCCCCGAGGCTGCCCGAGCCCGTGGCCGCTCCAAGAGCACCGGGAAGGGGCGACGAGCACGCTCCATTCGCTTACCCGTTACCGAAACGGCGGAGAGCAGCAGCAAACATGGCGACCGGCACTGAGCATGTGCGCGCCGGCTGTCTGCGCATGCGCGCCCCCCCCCACCGGGTGCAGTACCGCTTTTTGGACACAGGGTGGCAGCAGTGAGCGCGGCGGAACGCTCTGCGCGTGCGCGCCCCCCCCACAGGGTGCAGTACCGATTTTTGGACACAGGGTGGCAGCAGTGAGCACGGCGGAACCCAGTGCGCACGCGAGTCCCCCCACAGGGTGCAGTACCGATTTTTGGACACAGGGTGGCAGCAGTGAGCACGGCGGAACCCAGTGCGCACGCGAGCCCCCCCCCACAGGGTGCAGTACCGATTTTTGGACACAGGGTGGCAGCAGTGAGCACGGCGGAACCCAGTGCGCATGCGCGCCCCCCTTTATCGTGCCGTACCGCTTTTTTGACGCCCCGAGGGCAGCAGGGCGCGCGGCCGGCCGCCGTGCGCCTGCGCGCCCCCCTTTCCGTGCCGTACTGCTTTTTTGACGCCCCGAGGGCAGCAGGGCGCGCGGCCGCCCCCGGCACGCGCACACCGCTGCAGAGCCCCCCCGCCCGCCCTTTGCAGACATTTCACCACCCTCGCCTCGGCTCATCTGCCCTTACTTACAGCGCCTGCTGCGAGGCGCAGCATCGCCGCGTGTCGTGCTCGAGCCGCTGCTCCTAGAGGCTTCCGTAACAGCGCTTTCCTTTGAACATCGTTGCAAAATACTCCACAGACAAAAAAGAGTCAGAGGCTGCACTTAAAAAAACAAAACGAAAACAAAAAAACCACCCACCTACTTAACGGGACAATTTGCAAGCGTTCCAAGAAGCAGCCGTTCTTCTTTAGAACTTTCGACCTCTCGCCTTTACTGATCGTTAAACAAAATAAACAGCCCAAAGCAAGCCGCGCTATTTGCTTGACAGACTGCTCGGGTTTTATTATTAAACGGTACGAGATGCTGGCACGCGGCATGTCTTATTCGGATTCTTGGGCTGACGTTCCTTCGGCCGCACGCACGCGGTCAAAGGCGTCTTTTTCACGTCCCGCCGTCAGGGCCTCCCCAGCAATTCCCGCAGCGACTCCCCCCTCGGGACAAACAGCTCGAGGACACGCACGGTCTTGCTAAAAGAACGGGGGGGGGGGGGGGGAACAAACGCGTGCGCTGAGCGCGGCACTCGCAGACCCGATCTTCGGGTCCAAAAGAAAACTCTCTAAAGCGGACCAGGCGGGCCAAAGAGGTCCCTTCTTTGCGCCACGCTTCTTTCCTCGCACAGACGTCGGCCGCCTCTGCCCGCTCTCACGGTATCCCCTACCGGCAAGGACACGGCGAAACGTTTCGGAAACGACGGCGTTTCCCAGAAGCGTTTCCGCCGCCTTGGGAAAACGGCCGAAGGAGAGGCTCACGCGGGGCGCGTAGCTAGAAAGAACGCTCCGCACAAAGGCCTAAAATGACCAGCCCGGAGCAGGGATCCTGGGCTCTCCGGGAGCGCAGGAGTTCTCACGTCCTTACTGAGCAGAGACCGCTGCCCGTGAAACACGAGACGCCGCAGCGACGCCGATCGTTGGAGGGAAGCCTGCAATAAGAGCGAAAGAAAAGCAGACGTTGAGGACAAAGACCAAGTTACGAGCCCCTCGCGATTCAGACACGCTTCTAGATTTACCGCCTATTTCAAGGCGCGCCTTCGGCAATTCCGTCCAATTGATTTTCCCCGAAGCCCGAGACGCGGACGAAACGCCTCTCAAAGGAAGGTACGGCATAACCGCTCTGGCCTATAAACTACCGGTTTCGACGCAGGAAAAGCACAGGGAAAGCACTAGCGTTCCCCCCAAGAAACCACGTCCAAGCGGACCGATGAAGTAGGCCCCAAGTCTGAAAGCGGACCTAAAGGAGCCCGTTTGGCGGTCGCGAGCTGGAATACACCGTTCTTCTTCTCACTAACAACCTCCCGTAGAGACCGGCAGCTGTACAGCGCCTTCTACGCTACACGGAGGAGTCGGATAGCGGGCAGATGCCGCGTCCCGAATGCGCAACTAGAGATTTGAACGCACGGACGTAAACAAACGCCCGTGGCGTAGCGGAGGTCTAGCGTATTCACGTTTACCGTGCGTCAGTTCTCCTCTGCGGACAGGCCGTTCCATCTTCTTTACTCGTTAGCTGACAGACGCCCTAGGAGAAAGCAAAGAAAGGAAGAAATTCAAAAGGAAATGAAACAGATCGGAGGGAGCCTCAAAGGCTTTGATCCATCCCCCCAGGCAGCCGAACCACCTTCGCAAAGGCACACCTCAAAAGACACGTCCTTCCGGGATCGCTGCACAGCCCAGCCAGAAAAGAGGAACAGAAACAAACAGAACGAGAAGGCTGCAGAGGGGGACGGAGGGCCGGAAAGGAGCCTGCTGTCCAGCGATGGTATTTTACCGCTCCTTGCGCGTTAGCAGCCCCTTTCAGATGCTTAAGCCCAAATTCTCTCAGCCCTTAACAGCTTCAGTACCCGCGGCACCTAGTTTTTCCACGCTCTCCAGTCTTCCTCGCTCTTTCCCGTCTCGGGCGAAAAGCCTCCCAGACCCCGTCTGCACTTACGCGCTTCCTTAAAACAGGATCGCCGAAATCAACCGAACGGGCTGAGCTGCTCCTCTTCCGCTCGCCGGCCCTCGGAACGTCAGCCTGCAAACGAATCGGACCACCGAGGTCACCGGCAGAGTCTCCTTTCGGAGCTCGGCCCCCCCCAAGCTTTAACGACGGTTTCCCAAGCGGGGCAAACGCAGGGCCTCCCTTCGGCCCCGGAACGGTTTTTATCGCGGGCTCCCAAGTCGCCGTTACGACACTAAGCGGCAAAGCAAGGCAAAGACAGCTGGGGTCGCAGCTTACCCACCTAGGCACGAAAATTCTTCTTTGAGGCCTCCCTCGCTGCTTTTGCCAGGTAAACACACCAAAACAAAGCTCCCGACAGGCAGCTGAGGCTTCACATGGACCTCGGGGCCCCGCTAGCAACGGCGACGCCGGAGCCGCCGGGCTACCAGGCGCTATTCCCCCCCCCTCCCCTCCCCTCCCCTCCCCTCCCCTGCCGGCCCGCGAACCGCGGCTTATTACTCACGAGTCCGGGAAGGACGCCGCCGACCTTCCCGCGGCCGAAGGCTCCTCGTCAGGAGCGGGCAGAGAACCTTTCCGCCGGCATTCGGAGTCTCCCGGCCGCTCTCGACACCCGATAACTTGCCGAGAAAGGGCTGAGGGCGGGAGCCTGCAGTTCTTCACGGCAGCACACAGTCGTTCCCCGATGTGCCGAACACCTAGCATTAACACAATTTAGAAATACAAAAATACCACCGCTACAGGGCGCAAAGCCAAGCTGAAATTTCGGCAGCCAAAGCAAACCTCTGCGCGCCCGACAGAACGAGCCACGTGCATCGGCGCCTACAGCTCCTCAAGGCTAGCGAGGCCTCGTGGGCGACGTTCCTCTGGCAGGCTGCGCAGCTGAACTCCCCCGTGTCGCCTAAGAGTCCGTGACGTGACGTATTCAAAGCTCAGCAGAAATTAACAATCCAAAGTTGTTTCTAAGCACAAAAGCGGATCTACTACACGAGAAGGAAGGAGTCCTAATTCCGCAAGGCTTTACCTTTTCTTCGAGCTGCCGTCTTCCTGCTGCCCCAAAGACCATTGCCAGGCAATTAACCTGGGGTCGCGCTAAATGAGCCTTCCTGAAAGCCACCTCTTCGTTTTACAATTCGCACGCTTGCCTCTCCCTCTCTCGCTGGCCACCTGACCGCCGTTCCCCGAAGACGGGAATTTGCCGTCTTGGAGCTCTTAAAGCACGACGCTTCACAGATGCAGAGAGTCACGCGCACGGAAACGGATGGACGCAGCGTCCTTTCCGTAACGCGTACGCACCTTCCGTTAGATGTCGCTCATCTGTTATTCCGATCGCTATTACCGGCGAACCTTCCTCACCGGGAGGAACGGGCTTTCCCTTTCGGGGCGACGGAGACGGCTCTCGCTCGGTTCCCTTTAATTTTATTACTTCGGCTCGCTTACGTTTTTCTGTCTCTTCAGCTTCAGCCGTGGCAACGAATCTAAAAATTAAATATCCTATCTTTCCTTTTCTACGTACGCGTGTACGATAACAAAACAAAATACAAACGACCGAAGCAAAACTAAGGCAGCTACGGTTAACAAGAGGCGCAGGGCAGCAACGGGTCGCTTAGTCCTCAGCGCTGCCTCCGGGAGGGAGGCCGAAAGAACGAACGTTCCGCATCAAGAGTTACCTTGGTTACCCGGGCCAGAACGCCTCCTACTGTCGCAGCTTCTGGGGAGATCGAGGGTCCGCTGCTGCATTTTTGCTTCCTCCTTTCAGCCCGCCCCTTCGGGAGTAAGCGCAAAAAACCGCTCGCTCGTCCGGCTTTGCTCTTTGTCAGCATTTGCTATTGTCGGTTCCGCCTCTGTAACAAAGACAGAAAATTGCATTTCGCTTCCAACAAAACACTTCGATTTACACGCGTTCTTTTTCTCTTTCCCGTGGTTTTTTTTTTTTTCTTTCCCCTCTTTCTTTCTTTCTTTTTCCTTCTTTCCCTCAAAGGAAAGGTCTTAATACACCGCTTTGCATCGTACGTTACGGGGTAAGCCGTTTGGAAACACTACAGGGCCGACGCCGCGCCGCAACCCTGCTCCGGGGCCCGCCTGCCCCCCCGCTCCGCTCCGCCGCGCCGCCTCCGCAGGGGCGAGCGCGTGCCCCGGCCCGCGCTGCCAACGAACTGGCGCCCTAAACGCCGCGCACGCAAAACGCAAAGTCACACCCGCGCTCCCGGCGCGGCGCCGGGTCCCAGCCCGCCCCCCCACTCGCCCCGCACCCCCACTCGCCCCGCACCGCCGCCTCCACGCAGCGACGGCCGCAGCGGGCAGGATGCAGCCCGACGCCCCCCGAACCTATGCGTTCGCCTCACCCGGGGGCCCCACATCCTTCACTCCACGCCACCTCCGCACTCACCCGCCGCCGCCGCCGCCAAGCGAAAACGCCCTCCCTGCTCGCCGCCATCTTGCTTCCCCGCCGCCGCGCATGCGCCGCTCGCCAACGGACTGCGGCGGCAGTGACGCTTGAGCACCGCGCACGTGCCGGCTCGGACAGCGCGGGGGGGGGGGAGCGAGGGGAGCGGGAGGGGAGCAGAGGGAGCCCGAGGGGCGGGGGGGAGCGAGGGGAGCCCGAGGGGCGGGGCGGAGTGCGAGGGGAGCGCGAGAGGCGGGGGGGAGCGTGAGGGGAGCAGGGGGGCCCGAGGAGCGGGGGGGAGCACGAGGGGAGCCCGAGAAGCGGGGGGGAGCGCGGGGGCGGGGGGGAGCGCGAGGGGACCAGGGGGAGCGCGAGGGGCGGGGCGGAGCGCGAGGGGAGCAAGGGGAGCCCGAGAGGAGCCTGAGAAGCAGGGGGGAGCCCGAGAAGCGGGGGGGAGCGCGAGGGGAGCAGGGGGAGTGCGAGGGGCGGGGCAGAGCGCGAGGGGAGCTGGGGGGGCCCGAGGAGCGGGGGGGAGCGTGAGAGGAGCCTGAGAAGCAGGGGGGAGCGCGAGGGGAGCAGGGGGAGCCCGAGGGGCGGGGCGGAGCGCGAGGGGAGCGCGAGGGGCGGGGCGGAGCGCGAGGGGAGCAGGGGGAGCGCGAGGGGAGCAGGGGGAGCGCGAGGGGAGCAGGGGGAGCCCGAGGGGCGGGGCGGAGCCCGAGGGGAGCCCGAGAAGCGGGGGGGAGCGCGGGGGTGGGGGGGGAGCGCGAGGGGAGCAGGGGGAGCCCGAGGAGCGGGGGGGGAGCGCGAGGGGCGGGTGGAGCGGGGAATCCCGAGGGGCGGGGGGGAGCCGGGGAGCCCGAGGGGCGGGGGGGAGCACGAAGGGAGGCGAGACCCGCAATGGCATGCTCGCGCCGCGGCGCTGCAGCCGGGCGGCTCACGCGTGCGAACCGCAGCCCGCCGCGGCAGCCCGGGACTCCCAGCGAGCGCCCCGAGGCTGCCCGAGCCCGTGGCCGCTCCAAGAGCACCGGGAAGGGGCAACGAGCACGCTCCATTCGCTTACCCGTTACCGAAACGGCGGAGAGCAGCAGCAAACATGGCGACCGGCACTGAGCATGTGCGCGCCGGCTGTCTGCGCATGCGCCCCCCCCCCACCGGGTGCAGTACCGCTTTTTGGACACAGGGTGGCAGCAGTGAGCACGGCGGAACCCAGTGCGCACGCGAGTCCCCCCACAGGGTGCAGTACCGATTTTTGGACACAGGGTGGCAGCAGTGAGCACGGCGGAACCCAGTGCGCACGCGAGCCCCCCCCACCGGGTGCAGTACCGATTTTTGGACACAGGGTGGCAGCAGTGAGCACGGCGGAACCCAGTGCGCATGCGCGCCCCCCTTTATCGTGCCGTACCGCTTTTTTGACGCCCCGAGGGCAGCAGGGCGCGCGGCCGGCCGCCGTGCGCCTGCGCGCCCCCCTTTCCGTGCCGTACTGCTTTTTTGACGCCCCGAGGGCAGCAGGGCGCGCGGCCGCCCCCGGCACGCGCACACCGCTGCAGAGCCCCCCCGCCCGCCCTTTGCAGACATTTCACCACCCTCGCCTCGGCTCATCTGCCCTTACTTACAGCGCCTGCTGCGAGGCGCAGCGTCGCCGCGTGTCGTGCTCGAGCCGCTGCTCCTAGAGGCTTCCGTAACAGCGCTTTCCTTTGAACATCGTTGCAAAATACTCCACAGACAAAAAAGAGTCAGAGGCTGCACTTAAAAAAACAAAACGAAAACAAAAAAACCACCCACCTACTTAACGGGACAATTTGCAAGCGTTCCAAGAAGCAGCCGTTCTTCTTTAGAACTTTCGACCTCTCGCCTTTACTGATCGTTAAACAAAATAAACAGCCCAAAGCAAGCCGCGCTATTTGCTTGACAGACTGCTCGGGTTTTATTATTAAACGGTACGAGATGCTGGCACGCGGCATGTCTTCTTCGGATTCTTGGGCTGACGTTCCTTCGGCCGCACGCACGCGGTCAAAGGCGTCTTTTTCACGTCCCGCCGTCAGGGCCTCCCCAGCAATTCCCGCAGCGACTCCCCCCTCGGGACAAACAGCTCGAGGACACGCACGGTCTTGCTAAAAGAACGGGGGGGGGGGGGGGGAACAAACGCGTGCGCTGAGCGCGGCACTCGCAGACCCGATCTTCGGGTCCAAAAGAAAACTCTCTAAAGCGGACCAGGCGGGCCAAAGAGGTCCCTTCTTTGCGCCACGCTTCTTTCCTCGCACAGACGTCGGCCGCCTCTGCCCGCTCTCACGGTATCCCCTACCGGCAAGGACACGGCGAAACGTTTCGGAAACGACGGCGTTTCCCAGAAGCGTTTCCGCCGCCTTGGGAAAACGGCCGAAGGAGAGGCTCACGCGGGGCGCGTAGCTAGAAAGAACGCTCCGCACAAAGGCCTAAAATGACCAGCCCGGAGCAGGGATCCTGGGCTCTCCGGGAGCGCAGGAGTTCTCACGTCCTTACTGAGCAGAGACCGCTGCCCGTGAAACACGAGACGCCGCAGCGACGCCGATCGTTGGAGGGAAGCCTGCAATAAGAGCGAAAGAAAAGCAGACGTTGAGGACAAAGACCAAGTTACGAGCCCCTCGCGATTCAGACACGCTTCTAGATTTACCGCCTATTTCAAGGCGCGCCTTCGGCAATTCCGTCCAATTGATTTTCCCCGAAGCCCGAGACGCGGACGAAACGCCTCTCAAAGGAAGGTACGGCATAACCGCTCTGGCCTATAAACTACCGGTTTCGACGCAGGAAAAGCACAGGGAAAGCACTAGCGTTCCCCCCAAGAAACCACGTCCAAGCGGACCGATGAAGTAGGCCCCAAGTCTGAAAGCGGACCTAAAGGAGCCCGTTTGGCGGTCGCGAGCTGGAATACACCGTTCTTCTTCTCACTAACAACCTCCCGTAGAGACCGGCAGCTGTACAGCGCCTTCTACGCTACACGGAGGAGTCGGATAGCGGGCAGATGCCGCGTCCCGAATGCGCAACTAGAGATTTGAACGCACGGACGTAAACAAACGCCCGTGGCGTAGCGGAGGTCTAGCGTATTCACGTTTACCGTGCGTCAGTTCTCCTCTGCGGACAGGCCGTTCCATCTTCTTTACTCGTTAGCTGACAGACGCCCTAGGAGAAAGCAAAGAAAGGAAGAAATTCAAAAGGAAATGAAACAGATCGGAGGGAGCCTCAAAGGCTTTGATCCATCCCCCCAGGCAGCCGAACCACCTTCGCAAAGGCACACCTCAAAAGACACGTCCTTCCGGGATCGCTGCACAGCCCAGCCAGAAAAGAGGAACAGAAACAAACAGAACGAGAAGGCTGCAGAGGGGGACGGAGGGCCGGAAAGGAGCCTGCTGTCCAGCGATGGTATTTTACCGCTCCTTGCGCGTTAGCAGCCCCTTTCAGATGCTTAAGCCCAAATTCTCTCAGCCCTTAACAGCTTCAGTACCCGCGGCACCTAGTTTTTCCACGCTCTCCAGTCTTCCTCGCTCTTTCCCGTCTCGGGCGAAAAGCCTCCCAGACCCCGTCTGCACTTACGCGCTTCCTTAAAACAGGATCGCCGAAATCAACCGAACGGGCTGAGCTGCTCCTCTTCCGCTCGCCGGCCCTCGGAACGTCAGCCTGCAAACGAATCGGACCACCGAGGTCACCGGCAGAGTCTCCTTTCGGAGCTCGGCCCCCCCCAAGCTTTAACGACGGTTTCCCAAGCGGGGCAAACGCAGGGCCTCCCTTCGGCCCCGGAACGGTTTTTATCGCGGGCTCCCAAGTCGCCGTTACGACACTAAGCGGCAAAGCAAGGCAAAGACAGCTGGGGTCGCAGCTTACCCACCTAGGCACGAAAATTCTTCTTTGAGGCCTCCCTCGCTGCTTTTGCCAGGTAAACACACCAAAACAAAGCTCCCGACAGGCAGCTGAGGCTTCACATGGACCTCGGGGCCCCGCTAGCAACGGCGACGCCGGAGCCGCCGGGCTACCAGGCGCTATTCCCCCCCCCTCCCCTCCCCTCCCCTCCCCTCCCCTGCCGGCCCGCGAACCGCGGCTTATTACTCACGAGTCCGGGAAGGACGCCGCCGACCTTCCCGCGGCCGAAGGCTCCTCGTCAGGAGCGGGCAGAGAACCTTTCCGCCGGCATTCGGAGTCTCCCGGCCGCTCTCGACACCCGATAACTTGCCGAGAAAGGGCTGAGGGCGGGAGCCTGCAGTTCTTCACGGCAGCACACAGTCGTTCCCCGATGTGCCGAACGCCTAGCATTAACACAATTTAGAAATACAAAAATACCACCGCTACAGGGCGCAAAGCCAAGCTGAAATTTCGGCAGCCAAAGCAAACCTCTGCGCGCCCGACAGAACGAGCCACGTGCATCGGCGCCTACAGCTCCTCAAGGCTAGCGAGGCCTCGTGGGCGACGTTCCTCTGGCAGGCTGCGCAGCTGAACTCCCCGTGTCGCCTAAGAGTCCGTGACGTGACGTATTCAAAGCTCAGCAGAAATTAACAATCCAAAGTTGTTTCTAAGCACAAAAGCGGATCTACTACACGAGAAGGAAGGAGTCCTAATTCCGCAAGGCTTTACCTTTTCTTCGAGCTGCCGTCTTCCTGCTGCCCCAAAGACCATTGCCAGGCAATTAACCTGGGGTCGCGCTAAATGAGCCTTCCTGAAAGCCACCTCTTCGTTTTACAATTCGCACGCTTGCCTCTCCCTCTCTCGCTGGCCACCTGACCGCCGTTCCCCGAAGACGGGAATTTGCCGTCTTGGAGCTCTTAAAGCACGACGCTTCACAGATGCAGAGAGTCACGCGCACGGAAACGGATGGACGCAGCGTCCTTTCCGTAACGCGTACGCACCTTCCGTTAGATGTCGCTCATCTGTTATTCCGATCGCTATTACCGGCGAACCTTCCTCACCGGGAGGAACGGGCTTTCCCTTTCGGGGCGACGGAGACGGCTCTCGCTCGGTTCCCTTTAATTTTATTACTTCGGCTCGCTTACGTTTCTCTGTCTCTTCAGCTTCAGCCGTGGCAACGAATCTAAAAATTAAATATCCTATCTTTCCTTTTCTACGTACGCGTGTACGATAACAAAACAAAATACAAACGACCGAAGCAAAACTAAGGCAGCTACGGTTAACAAGAGGCGCAGGGCAGCAACGGGTCGCTTAGTCCTCAGCGCTGCCTCCGGGAGGGAGGCCGAAAGAACGAACGTTCCGCATCAAGAGTTACCTTGGTTACCCGGGCCAGAACGCCTCCTACTGTCGCAGCTTCTGGGGAGATCGAGGGTCCGCTGCTGCATTTTTGCTTCCTCCTTTCAGCCCGCCCCTTCGGGAGTAAGCGCAAAAAACCGCTCGCTCGTCCGGCTTTGCTCTTTGTCAGCATTTGCTATTGTCGGTTCCGCCTCTGTAACAAAGACAGAAAATTGCATTTCGCTTCCAACAAAACACTTCGATTTACACGCGTTCTTTTTCTCTTTCCCGTGTTTTTTTTTTTTTTCTTTCCCCTCTTTCTTTCTTTCTTTTTCCTTCTTTCCCTCAAAGGAAAGGTCTTAATACACCGCTTTGCATCGTACGTTACGGGGTAAGCCGTTTGGAAACACTACAGGGCCGACGCCGCGCCGCAACCCTGCTCCGGGGCCCGCCTGCCCCCCCGCTCCGCCGCGCCGCCTCCGCAGGGGCGAGCGCGTGCCCCGGCCCGCGCTGCCAACGAACTGGCGCCCTAAACGCCGCGCACGCAAAACGCAAAGTCACACCCGCGCTCCCGGCGCGGCGCCGGGTCCCAGCCCGCCCCCCCACTCGCCCCGCACCGCCGCCTCCACGCAGCGACGGCCGCAGCGGGCAGGATGCAGCCCGACGCCCCCCGAACCTATGCGTTCGCCTCACCCGGGGGCCCCACATCCTTCACTCCACGCCACCTCCGCACTCACCCGCCGCCGCCGCCGCCAAGCGAAAACGCCCTCCCTGCTCGCCGCCATCTTGCTTCCCCGCCGCCGCGCATGCGCCGCTCGCCAACGGACTGCGGCGGCAGTGACGCTTGAGCACCGCGCACGTGCCGGCTCGGACAGCGCGGGGGGGGGGGGAGCGAGGGGAGCGGGAGGGGAGCAGAGGGAGCCCGAGGGGCGGGGGGGAGCGAGGGGAGCCCGAGGGGCGGGGCGGAGTGCGAGGGGAGCGCGAGAGGCGGGGGGGGAGCGTGAGGGGAGCAGGGGGGCCCGAGGAGCGGGGGGGAGCACGAGGGGAGCCCGAGAAGCGGGGGGGAGCGCGGGGGCGGGGGGGAGCGCGAGGGGACCAGGGGGAGCGCGAGGGGCGGGGCGGAGCGCGAGGGGAGCAAGGGGAGCCCGAGAGGAGCCTGAGAAGCAGGGGGGAGCCCGAGAAGCGGGGGGAGCGCGAGGGGAGCAGGGGGAGTGCGAGGGGCGGGGCAGAGCGCGAGGGGAGCTGGGGGGGCCCGAGGAGCGGGGGGGAGCGTGAGAGGAGCCTGAGAAGCAGGGGGGAGCGCGAGGGGAGCAGGGGGAGCCCGAGGGGCGGGGCGGAGCGCGAGGGGAGCGCGAGGGGCGGGGCGGAGCGCGAGGGGAGCAGGGGGAGCGCGAGGGGAGCAGGGGGAGCGCGAGGGGAGCAGGGGGAGCCCGAGGGGCGGGGCGGAGCCCGAGGGGAGCCCGAGAAGCGGGGGGGAGCGCGGGGGTGGGGGGGAGCGCGAGGGGAGCAGGGGGAGCCCGAGGAGCGGGGGGGGAGCGCGAGGGGCGGGTGGAGCGGGGAATCCCGAGGGGCGGGGGGGAGCCGGGGAGCCCGAGGGGCGGGGGGGAGCACGAAGGGAGGCGAGACCCGCAATGGCATGCTCGCGCCGCGGCGCTGCAGCCGGGCGGCTCACGCGTGCGAACCGCAGCCCGCCGCGGCAGCCCGGGACTCCCAGCGAGCGCCCCGAGGCTGCCCGAGCCCGTGGCCGCTCCAAGAGCACCGGGAAGGGGCAACGAGCACGCTCCATTCGCTTACCCGTTACCGAAACGGCGGAGAGCAGCAGCAAACATGGCGACCGGCACTGAGCATGTGCGCGCCGGCTGTCTGCGCATGCGCCCCCCCCCACCGGGTGCAGTACCGCTTTTTGGACACAGGGTGGCAGCAGTGAGCGCGGCGGAACGCTCTGCGCGTGCGCGCCCCCCCCCACAGGGTGCAGTACCGATTTTTGGACACAGGGTGGCAGCAGTGAGCACGGCGGAACCCAGTGCGCACGCGAGCCCCCCCCACAGGGTGCAGTACCGATTTTTGGACACAGGGTGGCAGCAGTGAGCACGGCGGAACCCAGTGCGCATGCGCGCCCCCCTTTATCGTGCCGTACCGCTTTTTTGACGCCCCGAGGGCAGCAGGGCGCGCGGCCGGCCGCCGTGCGCCTGCGCGCCCCCCTTTCCGTGCCGTACTGCTTTTTTGACGCCCCGAGGGCAGCAGGGCGCGCGGCCGCCCCCGGCACGCGCACACCGCTGCAGAGCCCCCCCGCCCGCCCTTTGCAGACATTTCACCACCCTCGCCTCGGCTCATCTGCCCTTACTTACAGCGCCTGCTGCGAGGCGCAGCGTCGCCGCGTGTCGTGCTCGAGCCGCTGCTCCTAGAGGCTTCCGTAACAGCGCTTTCCTTTGAACATCGTTGCAAAATACTCCACAGACAAAAAAGAGTCAGAGGCTGCACTTAAAAAAACAAAACGAAAACAAAAAAACCACCCACCTACTTAACGGGACAATTTGCAAGCGTTCCAAGAAGCAGCCGTTCTTCTTTAGAACTTTCGACCTCTCGCCTTTACTGATCGTTAAACAAAATAAACAGCCCAAAGCAAGCCGCGCTATTTGCTTGACAGACTGCTCGGGTTTTATTATTAAACGGTACGAGATGCTGGCACGCGGCATGTCTTATTCGGATTCTTGGGCTGACGTTCCTTCGGCCGCACGCACGCGGTCAAAGGCGTCTTTTTCACGTCCCGCCGTCAGGGCCTCCCCAGCAATTCCCGCAGCGACTCCCCCCTCGGGACAAACAGCTCGAGGACACGCACGGTCTTGCTAAAAGAACGGGGGGGGGGGGGGGGGAACAAACGCGTGCGCTGAGCGCGGCACTCGCAGACCCGATCTTCGGGTCCAAAAGAAAACTCTCTAAAGCGGACCAGGCGGGCCAAAGAGGTCCCTTCTTTGCGCCACGCTTCTTTCCTCGCACAGACGTCGGCCGCCTCTGCCCGCTCTCACGGTATCCCCTACCGGCAAGGACACGGCGAAACGTTTCGGAAACGACGGCGTTTCCCAGAAGCGTTTCCGCCGCCTTGGGAAAACGGCCGAAGGAGAGGCTCACGCGGGGCGCGTAGCTAGAAAGAACGCTCCGCACAAAGGCCTAAAATGACCAGCCCGGAGCAGGGATCCTGGGCTCTCCGGGAGCGCAGGAGTTCTCACGTCCTTACTGAGCAGAGACCGCTGCCCGTGAAACACGAGACGCCGCAGCGACGCCGATCGTTGGAGGGAAGCCTGCAATAAGAGCGAAAGAAAAGCAGACGTTGAGGACAAAGACCAAGTTACGAGCCCCTCGCGATTCAGACACGCTTCTAGATTTACCGCCTATTTCAAGGCGCGCCTTCGGCAATTCCGTCCAATTGATTTTCCCCGAAGCCCGAGACGCGGACGAAACGCCTCTCAAAGGAAGGTACGGCATAACCGCTCTGGCCTATAAACTACCGGTTTCGACGCAGGAAAAGCACAGGGAAAGCACTAGCGTTCCCCCCAAGAAACCACGTCCAAGCGGACCGATGAAGTAGGCCCCAAGTCTGAAAGCGGACCTAAAGGAGCCCGTTTGGCGGTCGCGAGCTGGAATACACCGTTCTTCTTCTCACTAACAACCTCCCGTAGAGACCGGCAGCTGTACAGCGCCTTCTACGCTACACGGAGGAGTCGGATAGCGGGCAGATGCCGCGTCCCGAATGCGCAACTAGAGATTTGAACGCACGGACGTAAACAAACGCCCGTGGCGTAGCGGAGGTCTAGCGTATTCACGTTTACCGTGCGTCAGTTCTCCTCTGCGGACAGGCCGTTCCATCTTCTTTACTCGTTAGCTGACAGACGCCCTAGGAGAAAGCAAAGAAAGGAAGAAATTCAAAAGGAAATGAAACAGATCGGAGGGAGCCTCAAAGGCTTTGATCCATCCCCCCAGGCAGCCGAACCACCTTCGCAAAGGCACACCTCAAAAGACACGTCCTTCCGGGATCGCTGCACAGCCCAGCCAGAAAAGAGGAACAGAAACAAACAGAACGAGAAGGCTGCAGAGGGGGACGGAGGGCCGGAAAGGAGCCTGCTGTCCAGCGATGGTATTTTACCGCTCCTTGCGCGTTAGCAGCCCCTTTCAGATGCTTAAGCCCAAATTCTCTCAGCCCTTAACAGCTTCAGTACCCGCGGCACCTAGTTTTTCCACGCTCTCCAGTCTTCCTCGCTCTTTCCCGTCTCGGGCGAAAAGCCTCCCAGACCCCGTCTGCACTTACGCGCTTCCTTAAAACAGGATCGCCGAAATCAACCGAACGGGCTGAGCTGCTCCTCTTCCGCTCGCCGGCCCTCGGAACGTCAGCCTGCAAACGAATCGGACCACCGAGGTCACCGGCAGAGTCTCCTTTCGGAGCTCGGCCCCCCCCAAGCTTTAACGACGGTTTCCCAAGCGGGGCAAACGCAGGGCCTCCCTTCGGCCCCGGAACGGTTTTTATCGCGGGCTCCCAAGTCGCCGTTACGACACTAAGCGGCAAAGCAAGGCAAAGACAGCTGGGGTCGCAGCTTACCCACCTAGGCACGAAAATTCTTCTTTGAGGCCTCCCTCGCTGCTTTTGCCAGGTAAACACACCAAAACAAAGCTCCCGACAGGCAGCTGAGGCTTCACATGGACCTCGGGGCCCCGCTAGCAACGGCGACGCCGGAGCCGCCGGGCTACCAGGCGCTATTCCCCCCCCCTCCCCTCCCCTCCCCTCCCCTCCCCTGCCGGCCCGCGAACCGCGGCTTATTACTCACGAGTCCGGGAAGGACGCCGCCGACCTTCCCGCGGCCGAAGGCTCCTCGTCAGGAGCGGGCAGAGAACCTTTCCGCCGGCATTCGGAGTCTCCCGGCCGCTCTCGACACCCGATAACTTGCCGAGAAAGGGCTGAGGGCGGGAGCCTGCAGTTCTTCACGGCAGCACACAGTCGTTCCCCGATGTGCCGAACGCCTAGCATTAACACAATTTAGAAATACAAAAATACCACCGCTACAGGGCGCAAAGCCAAGCTGAAATTTCGGCAGCCAAAGCAAACCTCTGCGCGCCCGACAGAACGAGCCACGTGCATCGGCGCCTACAGCTCCTCAAGGCTAGCGAGGCCTCGTGGGCGACGTTCCTCTGGCAGGCTGCGCAGCTGAACTCCCCCGTGTCGCCTAAGAGTCCGTGACGTGACGTATTCAAAGCTCAGCAGAAATTAACAATCCAAAGTTGTTTCTAAGCACAAAAGCGGATCTACTACACGAGAAGGAAGGAGTCCTAATTCCGCAAGGCTTTACCTTTTCTTCGAGCTGCCGTCTTCCTGCTGCCCCAAAGACCATTGCCAGGCAATTAACCTGGGGTCGCGCTAAATGAGCCTTCCTGAAAGCCACCTCTTCGTTTTACAATTCGCACGCTTGCCTCTCCCTCTCTCGCTGGCCACCTGACCGCCGTTCCCCGAAGACGGGAATTTGCCGTCTTGGAGCTCTTAAAGCACGACGCTTCACAGATGCAGAGAGTCACGCGCACGGAAACGGATGGACGCAGCGTCCTTTCCGTAACGCGTACGCACCTTCCGTTAGATGTCGCTCATCTGTTATTCCGATCGCTATTACCGGCGAACCTTCCTCACCGGGAGGAACGGGCTTTCCCTTTCGGGGCGACGGAGACGGCTCTCGCTCGGTTCCCTTTAATTTTATTACTTCGGCTCGCTTACGTTTCTCTGTCTCTTCAGCTTCAGCCGTGGCAACGAATCTAAAAATTAAATATCCTATCTTTCCTTTTCTACGTACGCGTGTACGATAACAAAACAAAATACAAACGACCGAAGCAAAACTAAGGCAGCTACGGTTAACAAGAGGCGCAGGGCAGCAACGGGTCGCTTAGTCCTCAGCGCTGCCTCCGGGAGGGAGGCCGAAAGAACGAACGTTCCGCATCAAGAGTTACCTTGGTTACCCGGGCCAGAACGCCTCCTACTGTCGCAGCTTCTGGGGAGATCGAGGGTCCGCTGCTGCATTTTTGCTTCCTCCTTTCAGCCCGCCCCTTCGGGAGTAAGCGCAAAAAACCGCTCGCTCGTCCGGCTTTGCTCTTTGTCAGCATTTGCTATTGTCGGTTCCGCCTCTGTAACAAAGACAGAAAATTGCATTTCGCTTCCAACAAAACACTTCGATTTACACGCGTTCTTTTTCTCTTTCCCGTGTTTTTTTTTTTTTTCTTTCCCCTCTTTCTTTCTTTCTTTTTCCTTCTTTCCCTCAAAGGAAAGGTCTTAATACACCGCTTTGCATCGTACGTTACGGGGTAAGCCGTTTGGAAACACTACAGGGCCGACGCCGCGCCGCAACCCTGCTCCGGGGCCCGCCTGCCCCCCCGCTCCGCCGCGCCGCCTCCGCAGGGGCGAGCGCGTGCCCCGGCCCGCGCTGCCAACGAACTGGCGCCCTAAACGCCGCGCACGCAAAACGCAAAGTCACACCCGCGCTCCCGGCGCGGCGCCGGGTCCCAGCCCGCCCCCCCACTCGCCCCGCACCGCCGCCTCCACGCAGCGACGGCCGCAGCGGGCAGGATGCAGCCCGACGCCCCCCGAACCTATGCGTTCGCCTCACCCGGGGGCCCCACATCCTTCACTCCACGCCACCTCCGCACTCACCCGCCGCCGCCGCCGCCAAGCGAAAACGCCCTCCCTGCTCGCCGCCATCTTGCTTCCCCGCCGCCGCGCATGCGCCGCTCGCCAACGGACTGCGGCGGCAGTGACGCTTGAGCACCGCGCACGTGCCGGCTCGGACAGCGCGGGGGGGGGGGAGCGAGGGGAGCGGGAGGGGAGCAGAGGGAGCCCGAGGGGCGGGGGGGAGCGAGGGGAGCCCGAGGGGCGGGGCGGAGTGCGAGGGGAGCGCGAGAGGCGGGGGGGAGCGTGAGGGGAGCAGGGGGGCCCGAGGAGCGGGGGGGAGCACGAGGGGAGCCCGAGAAGCGGGGGGGAGCGCGGGGGCGGGGGGGGAGCGCGAGGGGACCAGGGGGAGCGCGAGGGGCGGGGCGGAGCGCGAGGGGAGCAAGGGGAGCCCGAGAGGAGCCTGAGAAGCAGGGGGGAGCCCGAGAAGCGGGGGGGAGCGCGAGGGGAGCAGGGGGAGTGCGAGGGGCGGGGCAGAGCGCGAGGGGAGCTGGGGGGGCCCGAGGAGCGGGGGGGAGCGTGAGAGGAGCCTGAGAAGCAGGGGGGAGCGCGAGGGGAGCAGGGGGAGCCCGAGGGGCGGGGCGGAGCGCGAGGGGAGCGCGAGGGGCGGGGCGGAGCACGAGGGGAGCAGGGGGAGCGCGAGGGGAGCAGGGGGAGCGCGAGGGGAGCAGGGGGAGCCCGAGGGGCGGGGCGGAGCCCGAGGGGAGCCCGAGAAGCGGGGGGGAGCGCGGGGGTGGGGGGGAGCGCGAGGGGAGCAGGGGGAGCCCGAGGAGCGGGGGGGGAGCGCGAGGGGCGGGTGGAGCGGGGAATCCCGAGGGGCGGGGGGGAGCCGGGGAGCCCGAGGGGCGGGGGGGAGCACGAAGGGAGGCGAGACCCGCAATGGCATGCTCGCGCCGCGGCGCTGCAGCCGGGCGGCTCACGCGTGCGAACCGCAGCCCGCCGCGGCAGCCCGGGACTCCCAGCGAGCGCCCCGAGGCTGCCCGAGCCCGTGGCCGCTCCAAGAGCACCGGGAAGGGGCAACGAGCACGCTCCATTCGCTTACCCGTTACCGAAACGGCGGAGAGCAGCAGCAAACATGGCGACCGGCACTGAGCATGTGCGCGCCGGCTGTCTGCGCATGCGCCCCCCCCCACCGGGTGCAGTACCGCTTTTTGGACACAGGGTGGCAGCAGTGAGCGCGGCGGAACGCTCTGCGCGTGCGCGCCCCCCCCCACAGGGTGCAGTACCGATTTTTGGACACAGGGTGGCAGCAGTGAGCACGGCGGAACCCAGTGCGCACGCGAGCCCCCCCCACAGGGTGCAGTACCGATTTTTGGACACAGGGTGGCAGCAGTGAGCACGGCGGAACCCAGTGCGCATGCGCGCCCCCCTTTATCGTGCCGTACCGCTTTTTTGACGCCCCGAGGGCAGCAGGGCGCGCGGCCGGCCGCCGTGCGCCTGCGCGCCCCCCTTTCCGTGCCGTACTGCTTTTTTGACGCCCCGAGGGCAGCAGGGCGCGCGGCCGCCCCCGGCACGCGCACACCGCTGCAGAGCCCCCCCGCCCGCCCTTTGCAGACATTTCACCACCCTCGCCTCGGCTCATCTGCCCTTACTTACAGCGCCTGCTGCGAGGCGCAGCGTCGCCGCGTGTCGTGCTCGAGCCGCTGCTCCTAGAGGCTTCCGTAACAGCGCTTTCCTTTGAACATCGTTGCAAAATACTCCACAGACAAAAAAGAGTCAGAGGCTGCACTTAAAAAAACAAAACGAAAACAAAAAAACCACCCACCTACTTAACGGGACAATTTGCAAGCGTTCCAAGAAGCAGCCGTTCTTCTTTAGAACTTTCGACCTCTCGCCTTTACTGATCGTTAAACAAAATAAACAGCCCAAAGCAAGCCGCGCTATTTGCTTGACAGACTGCTCGGGTTTTATTATTAAACGGTACGAGATGCTGGCACGCGGCATGTCTTATTCGGATTCTTGGGCTGACGTTCCTTCGGCCGCACGCACGCGGTCAAAGGCGTCTTTTTCACGTCCCGCCGTCAGGGCCTCCCCAGCAATTCCCGCAGCGACTCCCCCCTCGGGACAAACAGCTCGAGGACACGCACGGTCTTGCTAAAAGAACGGGGGGGGGGGGGGGAACAAACGCGTGCGCTGAGCGCGGCACTCGCAGACCCGATCTTCGGGTCCAAAAGAAAACTCTCTAAAGCGGACCAGGCGGGCCAAAGAGGTCCCTTCTTTGCGCCACGCTTCTTTCCTCGCACAGACGTCGGCCGCCTCTGCCCGCTCTCACGGTATCCCCTACCGGCAAGGACACGGCGAAACGTTTCGGAAACGACGGCGTTTCCCAGAAGCGTTTCCGCCGCCTTGGGAAAACGGCCGAAGGAGAGGCTCACGCGGGGCGCGTAGCTAGAAAGAACGCTCCGCACAAAGGCCTAAAATGACCAGCCCGGAGCAGGGATCCTGGGCTCTCCGGGAGCGCAGGAGTTCTCACGTCCTTACTGAGCAGAGACCGCTGCCCGTGAAACACGAGACGCCGCAGCGACGCCGATCGTTGGAGGGAAGCCTGCAATAAGAGCGAAAGAAAA
The DNA here is from genome assembly GCF_036417845.1 of Apteryx mantelli. Classification (NCBI taxonomy): domain Eukaryota; kingdom Metazoa; phylum Chordata; class Aves; order Apterygiformes; family Apterygidae; genus Apteryx; species Apteryx mantelli. The sequence goes on along the minus strand of NW_027118505.1, from coordinate 202,894 downwards.
GCAGACGTTGAGGACAAAGACCAAGTTACGAGCCCCTCGCGATTCAGACACGCTTCTAGATTTACCGCCTATTTCAAGGCGCGCCTTCGGCAATTCCGTCCAATTGATTTTCCCCGAAGCCCGAGACGCGGACGAAACGCCTCTCAAAGGAAGGTACGGCATAACCGCTCTGGCCTATAAACTACCGGTTTCGACGCAGGAAAAGCACAGGGAAAGCACTAGCGTTCCCCCCAAGAAACCACGTCCAAGCGGACCGATGAAGTAGGCCCCAAGTCTGAAAGCGGACCTAAAGGAGCCCGTTTGGCGGTCGCGAGCTGGAATACACCGTTCTTCTTCTCACTAACAACCTCCCGTAGAGACCGGCAGCTGTACAGCGCCTTCTACGCTACACGGAGGAGTCGGATAGCGGGCAGATGCCGCGTCCCGAATGCGCAACTAGAGATTTGAACGCACGGACGTAAACAAACGCCTGTGGCGTAGCGGAGGTCTAGCGTATTCACGTTTACCGTGCGTCAGTTCTCCTCTGCGGACAGGCCGTTCCATCTTCTTTACTCGTTAGCTGACAGACGCCCTAGGAGAAAGCAAAGAAAGGAAGAAATTCAAAAGGAAATGAAACAGATCGGAGGGAGCCTCAAAGGCTTTGATCCATCCCCCCAGGCAGCCGAACCACCTTCGCAAAGGCACACCTCAAAAGACACGTCCTTCCGGGATCGCTGCACAGCCCAGCCAGAAAAGAGGAACAGAAACAAACAGAACGAGAAGGCTGCAGAGGGGGACGGAGGGCCGGAAAGGAGCCTGCTGTCCAGCGATGGTATTTTACCGCTCCTTGCGCGTTAGCAGCCCCTTTCAGATGCTTAAGCCCAAATTCTCTCAGCCCTTAACAGCTTCAGTACCCGCGGCACCTAGTTTTTCCACGCTCTCCAGTCTTCCTCGCTCTTTCCCGTCTCGGGCGAAAAGCCTCCCAGACCCCGTCTGCACTTACGCGCTTCCTTAAAACAGGATCGCCGAAATCAACCGAACGGGCTGAGCTGCTCCTCTTCCGCTCGCCGGCCCTCGGAACGTCAGCCTGCAAACGAATCGGACCACCGAGGTCACCGGCAGAGTCTCCTTTCGGAGCTCGGCCCCCCCCAAGCTTTAACGACGGTTTCCCAAGCGGGGCAAACGCAGGGCCTCCCTTCGGCCCCGGAACGGTTTTTATCGCGGGCTCCCAAGTCGCCGTTACGACACTAAGCGGCAAAGCAAGGCAAAGACAGCTGGGGTCGCAGCTTACCCACCTAGGCACGAAAATTCTTCTTTGAGGCCTCCCTCGCTGCTTTTGCCAGGTAAACACACCAAAACAAAGCTCCCGACAGGCAGCTGAGGCTTCACATGGACCTCGGGGCCCCGCTAGCAACGGCGACGCCGGAGCCGCCGGGCTACCAGGCGCTATTCCCCCCCCCTCCCCTCCCCTCCCCTCCCCTCCCCTGCCGGCCCGCGAACCGCGGCTTATTACTCACGAGTCCGGGAAGGACGCCGCCGACCTTCCCGCGGCCGAAGGCTCCTCGTCAGGAGCGGGCAGAGAACCTTTCCGCCGGCATTCGGAGTCTCCCGGCCGCTCTCGACACCCGATAACTTGCCGAGAAAGGGCTGAGGGCGGGAGCCTGCAGTTCTTCACGGCAGCACACAGTCGTTCCCCGATGTGCCGAACGCCTAGCATTAACACAATTTAGAAATACAAAAATACCACCGCTACAGGGCGCAAAGCCAAGCTGAAATTTCGGCAGCCAAAGCAAACCTCTGCGCGCCCGACAGAACGAGCCACGTGCATCGGCGCCTACAGCTCCTCAAGGCTAGCGAGGCCTCGTGGGCGACGTTCCTCTGGCAGGCTGCGCAGCTGAACTCCCCCGTGTCGCCTAAGAGTCCGTGACGTGACGTATTCAAAGCTCAGCAGAAATTAACAATCCAAAGTTGTTTCTAAGCACAAAAGCGGATCTACTACACGAGAAGGAAGGAGTCCTAATTCCGCAAGGCTTTACCTTTTCTTCGAGCTGCCGTCTTCCTGCTGCCCCAAAGACCATTGCCAGGCAATTAACCTGGGGTCGCGCTAAATGAGCCTTCCTGAAAGCCACCTCTTCGTTTTACAATTCGCACGCTTGCCTCTCCCTCTCTCGCTGGCCACCTGACCGCCGTTCCCCGAAGACGGGAATTTGCCGTCTTGGAGCTCTTAAAGCACGACGCTTCACAGATGCAGAGAGTCACGCGCACGGAAACGGATGGACGCAGCGTCCTTTCCGTAACGCGTACGCACCTTCCGTTAGATGTCGCTCATCTGTTATTCCGATCGCTATTACCGGCGAACCTTCCTCACCGGGAGGAACGGGCTTTCCCTTTCGGGGCGACGGAGACGGCTCTCGCTCGGTTCCCTTTAATTTTATTACTTCGGCTCGCTTACGTTTCTCTGTCTCTTCAGCTTCAGCCGTGGCAACGAATCTAAAAATTAAATATCCTATCTTTCCTTTTCTACGTACGCGTGTACGATAACAAAACAAAATACAAACGACCGAAGCAAAACTAAGGCAGCTACGGTTAACAAGAGGCGCAGGGCAGCAACGGGTCGCTTAGTCCTCAGCGCTGCCTCCGGGAGGGAGGCCGAAAGAACGAACGTTCCGCATCAAGAGTTACCTTGGTTACCCGGGCCAGAACGCCTCCTACTGTCGCAGCTTCTGGGGAGATCGAGGGTCCGCTGCTGCATTTTTGCTTCCTCCTTTCAGCCCGCCCCTTCGGGAGTAAGCGCAAAAAACCGCTCGCTCGTCCGGCTTTGCTCTTTGTCAGCATTTGCTATTGTCGGTTCCGCCTCTGTAACAAAGACAGAAAATTGCATTTCGCTTCCAACAAAACACTTCGATTTACACGCGTTCTTTTTCTCTTTCCCGTGTTTTTTTTTTTTTTCTTTCCCCTCTTTCTTTCTTTCTTTTTCCTTCTTTCCCTCAAAGGAAAGGTCTTAATACACCGCTTTGCATCGTACGTTACGGGGTAAGCCGTTTGGAAACACTACAGGGCCGACGCCGCGCCGCAACCCTGCTCCGGGGCCCGCCTGCCCCCCCGCTCCGCTCCGCCGCGCCGCCTCCGCAGGGGCGAGCGCGTGCCCCGGCCCGCGCTGCCAACGAACTGGCGCCCTAAACGCCGCGCACGCAAAACGCAAAGTCACACCCGCGCTCCCGGCGCGGCGCCGGGTCCCAGCCCGCCCCCCCACTCGCCCCGCACCCCCACTCGCCCCGCACCCCCACTCGCCCCGCACCGCCGCCTCCACGCAGCGACGGCCGCAGCGGGCAGGATGCAGCCCGACGCCCCCCGAACCTATGCGTTCGCCTCACCCGGGGGCCCCACATCCTTCACTCCACGCCACCTCCGCACTCACCCGCCGCCGCCGCCGCCAAGCGAAAACGCCCTCCCTGCTCGCCGCCATCTTGCTTCCCCGCCGCCGCGCATGCGCCGCTCGCCAACGGACTGCGGCGGCAGTGACGCTTGAGCACCGCGCACGTGCCGGCTCGGACAGCGCGGGGGGGGGGGAGCGAGGGGAGCGGGAGGGGAGCAGAGGGAGCCCGAGGGGCGGGGGGGAGCGAGGGGAGCCCGAGGGGCGGGGCGGAGTGCGAGGGGAGCGCGAGAGGCGGGGGGGAGCGTGAGGGGAGCAGGGGGGCCCGAGGAGCGGGGGGGAGCACGAGGGGAGCCCGAGAAGCGGGGGGGAGCGCGGGGGCGGGGGGGAGCGCGAGGGGACCAGGGGGAGCGCGAGGGGAGCAAGGGGAGCCCGAGAGGAGCCTGAGAAGCAGGGGGGAGCCCGAGAAGCGGGGGGGAGCGCGAGGGGAGCAGGGGGAGTGCGAGGGGCGGGGCAGAGCGCGAGGGGAGCTGGGGGGGCCCGAGGAGCGGGGGGGAGCGTGAGAGGAGCCTGAGAAGCAGGGGGGAGCGCGAGGGGAGCAGGGGGAGCCCGAGGGGCGGGGCGGAGCGCGAGGGGAGCGCGAGGGGCGGGGCGGAGCGCGAGGGGAGCAGGGGGAGCGCGAGGGGAGCAGGGGGAGCGCGAGGGGAGCAGGGGGAGCCCGAGGGGCGGGGCGGAGCCCGAGGGGAGCCCGAGAAGCGGGGGGGAGCGCGGGGGTGGGGGGGAGCGCGAGGGGAGCAGGGGGAGCCCGAGGAGCGGGGGGGGAGCGCGAGGGGCGGGTGGAGCGGGGAATCCCGAGGGGCGGGGGGGAGCCGGGGAGCCCGAGGGGCGGGGGGGAGCACGAAGGGAGGCGAGACCCGCAATGGCATGCTCGCGCCGCGGCGCTGCAGCCGGGCGGCTCACGCGTGCGAACCGCAGCCCGCCGCGGCAGCCCGGGACTCCCAGCGAGCGCCCCGAGGCTGCCCGAGCCCGTGGCCGCTCCAAGAGCACCGGGAAGGGGCAACGAGCACGCTCCATTCGCTTACCCGTTACCGAAACGGCGGAGAGCAGCAGCAAACATGGCGACCGGCACTGAGCATGTGCGCGCCGGCTGTCTGCGCATGCGCCCCCCCCCCACCGGGTGCAGTACCGCTTTTTGGACACAGGGTGGCAGCAGTGAGCGCGGCGGAACGCTCTGCGCGTGCGCGCCCCCCCCACAGGGTGCAGTACCGATTTTTGGACACAGGGTGGCAGCAGTGAGCACGGCGGAACCCAGTGCGCACGCGAGCCCCCCCCACAGGGTGCAGTACCGATTTTTGGACACAGGGTGGCAGCAGTGAGCACGGCGGAACCCAGTGCGCATGCGCGCCCCCCTTTATCGTGCCGTACCGCTTTTTTGACGCCCCGAGGGCAGCAGGGCGCGCGGCCGGCCGCCGTGCGCCTGCGCGCCCCCCTTTCCGTGCCGTACTGCTTTTTTGACGCCCCGAGGGCAGCAGGGCGCGCGGCCGCCCCCGGCACGCGCACACCGCTGCAGAGCCCCCCCGCCCGCCCTTTGCAGACATTTCACCACCCTCGCCTCGGCTCATCTGCCCTTACTTACAGCGCCTGCTGCGAGGCGCAGCGTCGCCGCGTGTCGTGCTCGAGCCGCTGCTCCTAGAGGCTTCCGTAACAGCGCTTTCCTTTGAACATCGTTGCAAAATACTCCACAGACAAAAAAGAGTCAGAGGCTGCACTTAAAAAAACAAAACGAAAACAAAAAAACCACCCACCTACTTAACGGGACAATTTGCAAGCGTTCCAAGAAGCAGCCGTTCTTCTTTAGAACTTTCGACCTCTCGCCTTTACTGATCGTTAAACAAAATAAACAGCCCAAAGCAAGCCGCGCTATTTGCTTGACAGACTGCTCGGGTTTTATTATTAAACGGTACGAGATGCTGGCACGCGGCATGTCTTCTTCGGATTCTTGGGCTGACGTTCCTTCGGCCGCACGCACGCGGTCAAAGGCGTCTTTTTCACGTCCCGCCGTCAGGGCCTCCCCAGCAATTCCCGCAGCGACTCCCCCCTCGGGACAAACAGCTCGAGGACACGCACGGTCTTGCTAAAAGAACGGGGGGGGGGGGGAACAAACGCGTGCGCTGAGCGCGGCACTCGCAGACCCGATCTTCGGGTCCAAAAGAAAACTCTCTAAAGCGGACCAGGCGGGCCAAAGAGGTCCCTTCTTTGCGCCACGCTTCTTTCCTCGCACAGACGTCGGCCGCCTCTGCCCGCTCTCACGGTATCCCCTACCGGCAAGGACACGGCGAAACGTTTCGGAAACGACGGCGTTTCCCAGAAGCGTTTCCGCCGCCTTGGGAAAACGGCCGAAGGAGAGGCTCACGCGGGGCGCGTAGCTAGAAAGAACGCTCCGCACAAAGGCCTAAAATGACCAGCCCGGAGCAGGGATCCTGGGCTCTCCGGGAGCGCAGGAGTTCTCACGTCCTTACTGAGCAGAGACCGCTGCCCGTGAAACACGAGACGCCGCAGCGACGCCGATCGTTGGAGGGAAGCCTGCAATAAGAGCGAAAGAAAAGCAGACGTTGAGGACAAAGACCAAGTTACGAGCCCCTCGCGATTCAGACACGCTTCTAGATTTACCGCCTATTTCAAGGCGCGCCTTCGGCAATTCCGTCCAATTGATTTTCCCCGAAGCCCGAGACGCGGACGAAACGCCTCTCAAAGGAAGGTACGGCATAACCGCTCTGGCCTATAAACTACCGGTTTCGACGCAGGAAAAGCACAGGGAAAGCACTAGCGTTCCCCCCAAGAAACCACGTCCAAGCGGACCGATGAAGTAGGCCCCAAGTCTGAAAGCGGACCTAAAGGAGCCCGTTTGGCGGTCGCGAGCTGGAATACACCGTTCTCCTTCTCACTAACAACCTCCCGTAGAGACCGGCAGCTGTACAGCGCCTTCTACGCTACACGGAGGAGTCGGATAGCGGGCAGATGCCGCGTCCCGAATGCGCAACTAGAGATTTGAACGCACGGACGTAAACAAACGCCTGTGGCGTAGCGGAGGTCTAGCGTATTCACGTTTACCGTGCGTCAGTTCTCCTCTGCGGACAGGCCGTTCCATCTTCTTTACTCGTTAGCTGACAGACGCCCTAGGAGAAAGCAAAGAAAGGAAGAAATTCAAAAGGAAATGAAACAGATCGGAGGGAGCCTCAAAGGCTTTGATCCATCCCCCCAGGCAGCCGAACCACCTTCGCAAAGGCACACCTCAAAAGACACGTCCTTCCGGGATCGCTGCACAGCCCAGCCAGAAAAGAGGAACAGAAACAAACAGAACGAGAAGGCTGCAGAGGGGGACGGAGGGCCGGAAAGGAGCCTGCTGTCCAGCGATGGTATTTTACCGCTCCTTGCGCGTTAGCAGCCCCTTTCAGATGCTTAAGCCCAAATTCTCTCAGCCCTTAACAGCTTCAGTACCCGCGGCACCTAGTTTTTCCACGCTCTCCAGTCTTCCTCGCTCTTTCCCGTCTCGGGCGAAAAGCCTCCCAGACCCCGTCTGCACTTACGCGCTTCCTTAAAACAGGATCGCCGAAATCAACCGAACGGGCTGAGCTGCTCCTCTTCCGCTCGCCGGCCCTCGGAACGTCAGCCTGCAAACGAATCGGACCACCGAGGTCACCGGCAGAGTCTCCTTTCGGAGCTCGGCCCCCCCCAAGCTTTAACGACGGTTTCCCAAGCGGGGCAAACGCAGGGCCTCCCTTCGGCCCCGGAACGGTTTTTATCGCGGGCTCCCAAGTCGCCGTTACGACACTAAGCGGCAAAGCAAGGCAAAGACAGCTGGGGTCGCAGCTTACCCACCTAGGCACGAAAATTCTTCTTTGAGGCCTCCCTCGCTGCTTTTGCCAGGTAAACACACCAAAACAAAGCTCCCGACAGGCAGCTGAGGCTTCACATGGACCTCGGGGCCCCGCTAGCAACGGCGACGCCGGAGCCGCCGGGCTACCAGGCGCTATTCCCCCCCCCTCCCCTCCCCTCCCCTCCCCTCCCCTGCCGGCCCGCGAACCGCGGCTTATTACTCACGAGTCCGGGAAGGACGCCGCCGACCTTCCCGCGGCCGAAGGCTCCTCGTCAGGAGCGGGCAGAGAACCTTTCCGCCGGCATTCGGAGTCTCCCGGCCGCTCTCGACACCCGATAACTTGCCGAGAAAGGGCTGAGGGCGGGAGCCTGCAGTTCTTCACGGCAGCACACAGTCGTTCCCCGATGTGCCGAACGCCTAGCATTAACACAATTTAGAAATACAAAAATACCACCGCTACAGGGCGCAAAGCCAAGCTGAAATTTCGGCAGCCAAAGCAAACCTCTGCGCGCCCGACAGAACGAGCCACGTGCATCGGCGCCTACAGCTCCTCAAGGCTAGCGAGGCCTCGTGGGCGACGTTCCTCTGGCAGGCTGCGCAGCTGAACTCCCCCGTGTCGCCTAAGAGTCCGTGACGTGACGTATTCAAAGCTCAGCAGAAATTAACAATCCAAAGTTGTTTCTAAGCACAAAAGCGGATCTACTACACGAGAAGGAAGGAGTCCTAATTCCGCAAGGCTTTACCTTTTCTTCGAGCTGCCGTCTTCCTGCTGCCCCAAAGACCATTGCCAGGCAATTAACCTGGGGTCGCGCTAAATGAGCCTTCCTGAAAGCCACCTCTTCGTTTTACAATTCGCACGCTTGCCTCTCCCTCTCTCGCTGGCCACCTGACCGCCGTTCCCCAAAGACGGGAATTTGCCGTCTTGGAGCTCTTAAAGCACGACGCTTCACAGATGCAGAGAGTCACGCGCACGGAAACGGATGGACGCAGCGTCCTTTCCGTAACGCGTACGCACCTTCCGTTAGATGTCGCTCATCTGTTATTCCGATCGCTATTACCGGCGAACCTTCCTCACCGGGAGGAACGGGCTTTCCCTTTCGGGGCGACGGAGACGGCTCTCGCTCGGTTCCCTTTAATTTTATTACTTCGGCTCGCTTACGTTTCTCTGTCTCTTCAGCTTCAGCCGTGGCAACGAATCTAAAAATTAAATATCCTATCTTTCCTTTTCTACGTACGCGTGTACGATAACAAAACAAAATACAAACGACCGAAGCAAAACTAAGGCAGCTACGGTTAACAAGAGGCGCAGGGCAGCAACGGGTCGCTTAGTCCTCAGCGCTGCCTCCGGGAGGGAGGCCGAAAGAACGAACGTTCCGCATCAAGAGTTACCTTGGTTACCCGGGCCAGAACGCCTCCTACTGTCGCAGCTTCTGGGGAGATCGAGGGTCCGCTGCTGCATTTTTGCTTCCTCCTTTCAGCCCGCCCCTTCGGGAGTAAGCGCAAAAAACCGCTCGCTCGTCCGGCTTTGCTCTTTGTCAGCATTTGCTATTGTCGGTTCCGCCTCTGTAACAAAGACAGAAAATTGCATTTCGCTTCCAACAAAACACTTCGATTTACACGCGTTCTTTTTCTCTTTCCCGTGTTTTTTTTTTTTTTCTTTCCCCTCTTTCTTTCTTTCTTTTTCCTTCTTTCCCTCAAAGGAAAGGTCTTAATACACCGCTTTGCATCGTACGTTACGGGGTAAGCCGTTTGGAAACACTACAGGGCCGACGCCGCGCCGCAACCCTGCTCCGGGGCCCGCCTGCCCCCCCGCTCCGCTCCGCCGCGCCGCCTCCGCAGGGGCGAGCGCGTGCCCCGGCCCGCGCTGCCAACGAACTGGCGCCCTAAACGCCGCGCACGCAAAACGCAAAGTCACACCCGCGCTCCCGGCGCGGCGCCGGGTCCCAGCCCGCCCCCCCACTCGCCCCGCACCCCCACTCGCCCCGCACCCCCACTCGCCCCGCACCGCCGCCTCCACGCAGCGACGGCCGCAGCGGGCAGGATGCAGCCCGACGCCCCCCGAACCTATGCGTTCGCCTCACCCGGGGGCCCCACATCCTTCACTCCACGCCACCTCCGCACTCACCCGCCGCCGCCGCCGCCAAGCGAAAACGCCCTCCCTGCTCGCCGCCATCTTGCTTCCCCGCCGCCGCGCATGCGCCGCTCGCCAACGGACTGCGGCGGCAGTGACGCTTGAGCACCGCGCACGTGCCGGCTCGGACAGCGCGGGGGGGGGGGAGCGAGGGGAGCGGGAGGGGAGCAGAGGGAGCCCGAGGGGCGGGGGGGAGCGAGGGGAGCCCGAGGGGCGGGGCGGAGTGCGAGGGGAGCGCGAGAGGCGGGGGGGAGCGTGAGGGGAGCAGGGGGGCCCGAGGAGCGGGGGGGAGCACGAGGGGAGCCCGAGAAGCGGGGGGGAGCGCGGGGGCGGGGGGGAGCGCGAGGGGACCAGGGGGAGCGCGAGGGGCGGGGCGGAGCGCGAGGGGAGCAAGGGGAGCCCGAGAGGAGCCTGAGAAGCAGGGGGGAGCCCGAGAAGCGGGGGGGAGCGCGAGGGGAGCAGGGGGAGTGCGAGGGGCGGGGCAGAGCGCGAGGGGAGCTGGGGGGGCCCGAGGAGCGGGGGGGAGCGTGAGAGGAGCCTGAGAAGCAGGGGGGAGCGCGAGGGGAGCAGGGGGAGCCCGAGGGGCGGGGCGGAGCGCGAGGGGAGCGCGAGGGGCGGGGCGGAGCGCGAGGGGAGCAGGGGGAGCGCGAGGGGAGCAGGGGGAGCGCGAGGGGAGCAGGGGGAGCCCGAGGGGCGGGGCGGAGCCCGAGGGGAGCCCGAGAAGCGGGGGGGAGCGCGGGGGTGGGGGGGAGCGCGAGGGGAGCAGGGGGAGCCCGAGGAGCGGGGGGGGAGCGCGAGGGGCGGGTGGAGCGGGGAATCCCGAGGGGCGGGGGGGAGCCGGGGAGCCCGAGGGGCGGGGGGGAGCACGAAGGGAGGCGAGACCCGCAATGGCATGCTCGCGCCGCGGCGCTGCAGCCGGGCGGCTCACGCGTGCGAACCGCAGCCCGCCGCGGCAGCCCGGGACTCCCAGCGAGCGCCCCGAGGCTGCCCGAGCCCGTGGCCGCTCCAAGAGCACCGGGAAGGGGCAACGAGCACGCTCCATTCGCTTACCCGTTACCGAAACGGCGGAGAGCAGCAGCAAACATGGCGACCGGCACTGAGCATGTGCGCGCCGGCTGTCTGCGCATGCGCCCCCCCCCCACAGGGTGCAGTACCGCTTTTTGGACACAGGGTGGCAGCAGTGAGCGCGGCGGAACGCTCTGCGCGTGCGCGCCCCCCCCACAGGGTGCAGTACCGATTTTTGGACACAGGGTGGCAGCAGTGAGCACGGCGGAACCCAGTGCGCACGCGAGCCCCCCCCACAGGGTGCAGTACCGATTTTTGGACACAGGGTGGCAGCAGTGAGCACGGCGGAACCCAGTGCGCATGCGCGCCCCCCTTTATCGTGCCGTACCGCTTTTTTGACGCCCCGAGGGCAGCAGGGCGCGCGGCCGGCCGCCGTGCGCCTGCGCGCCCCCCTTTCCGTGCCGTACTGCTTTTTTGACGCCCCGAGGGCAGCAGGGCGCGCGGCCGCCCCCGGCACGCGCACACCGCTGCAGAGCCCCCCCGCCCGCCCTTTGCAGACATTTCACCACCCTCGCCTCGGCTCATCTGCCCTTACTTACAGCGCCTGCTGCGAGGCGCAGCGTCGCCGCGTGTCGTGCTCGAGCCGCTGCTCCTAGAGGCTTCCGTAACAGCGCTTTCCTTTGAACATCGTTGCAAAATACTCCACAGACAAAAAAGAGTCAGAGGCTGCACTTAAAAAAACAAAACGAAAACAAAAAAACCACCCACCTACTTAACGGGACAATTTGCAAGCGTTCCAAGAAGCAGCCGTTCTTCTTTAGAACTTTCGACCTCTCGCCTTTACTGATCGTTAAACAAAATAAACAGCCCAAAGCAAGCCGCGCTATTTGCTTGACAGACTGCTCGGGTTTTATTATTAAACGGTACGAGATGCTGGCACGCGGCATGTCTTCTTCGGATTCTTGGGCTGACGTTCCTTCGGCCGCACGCACGCGGTCAAAGGCGTCTTTTTCACGTCCCGCCGTCAGGGCCTCCCCAGCAATTCCCGCAGCGACTCCCCCCTCGGGACAAACAGCTCGAGGACACGCACGGTCTTGCTAAAAGAACGGGGGGGGGGGGGGAACAAACGCGTGCGCTGAGCGCGGCACTCGCAGACCCGATCTTCGGGTCCAAAAGAAAACTCTCTAAAGCGGACCAGGCGGGCCAAAGAGGTCCCTTCTTTGCGCCACGCTTCTTTCCTCGCACAGACGTCGGCCGCCTCTGCCCGCTCTCACGGTATCCCCTACCGGCAAGGACACGGCGAAACGTTTCGGAAACGACGGCGTTTCCCAGAAGCGTTTCCGCCGCCTTGGGAAAACGGCCGAAGGAGAGGCTCACGCGGGGCGCGTAGCTAGAAAGAACGCTCCGCACAAAGGCCTAAAATGACCAGCCCGGAGCAGGGATCCCGGGCTCTCCGGGAGCGCAGGAGTTCTCACGTCCTTACTGAGCAGAGACCGCTGCCCGTGAAACACGAGACGCCGCAGCGACGCCGATCGTTGGAGGGAAGCCTGCAATAAGAGCGAAAGAAAAGCAGACGTTGAGGACAAAGACCAAGTTACGAGCCCCTCGCGATTCAGACACGCTTCTAGATTTACCGCCTATTTCAAGGCGCGCCTTCGGCAATTCCGTCCAATTGATTTTCCCCGAAGCCCGAGACGCGGACGAAACGCCTCTCAAAGGAAGGTACGGCATAACCGCTCTGGCCTATAAACTACCGGTTTCGACGCAGGAAAAGCACAGGGAAAGCACTAGCGTTCCCCCCAAGAAACCACGTCCAAGCGGACCGATGAAGTAGGCCCCAAGTCTGAAAGCGGACCTAAAGGAGCCCGTTTGGCGGTCGCGAGCTGGAATACACCGTTCTCCTTCTCACTAACAACCTCCCGTAGAGACCGGCAGCTGTACAGCGCCTTCTACGCTACACGGAGGAGTCGGATAGCGGGCAGATGCCGCGTCCCGAATGCGCAACTAGAGATTTGAACGCACGGACGTAAACAAACGCCCGTGGCGTAGCGGAGGTCTAGCGTATTCACGTTTACCGTGCGTCAGTTCTCCTCTGCGGACAGGCCGTTCCATCTTCTTTACTCGTTAGCTGACAGACGCCCTAGGAGAAAGCAAAGAAAGGAAGAAATTCAAAAGGAAATGAAACAGATCGGAGGGAGCCTCAAAGGCTTTGATCCATCCCCCCAGGCAGCCGAACCACCTTCGCAAAGGCACACCTCAAAAGACACGTCCTTCCGGGATCGCTGCACAGCCCAGCCAGAAAAGAGGAACAGAAACAAACAGAACGAGAAGGCTGCAGAGGGGGACGGAGGGCCGGAAAGGAGCCTGCTGTCCAGCGATGGTATTTTACCGCTCCTTGCGCGTTAGCAGCCCCTTTCAGATGCTTAAGCCCAAATTCTCTCAGCCCTTAACAGCTTCAGTACCCGCGGCACCTAGTTTTTCCACGCTCTCCAGTCTTCCTCGCTCTTTCCCGTCTCGGGCGAAAAGCCTCCCAGACCCCGTCTGCACTTACGCGCTTCCTTAAAACAGGATCGCCGAAATCAACCGAACGGGCTGAGCTGCTCCTCTTCCGCTCGCCGGCCCTCGGAACGTCAGCCTGCAAACGAATCGGACCACCGAGGTCACCGGCAGAGTCTCCTTTCGGAGCTCGGCCCCCCCCAAGCTTTAACGACGGTTTCCCAAGCGGGGCAAACGCAGGGCCTCCCTTCGGCCCCGGAACGGTTTTTATCGCGGGCTCCCAAGTCGCCGTTACGACACTAAGCGGCAAAGCAAGGCAAAGACAGCTGGGGTCGCAGCTTACCCACCTAGGCACGAAAATTCTTCTTTGAGGCCTCCCTCGCTGCTTTTGCCAGGTAAACACACCAAAACAAAGCTCCCGACAGGCAGCTGAGGCTTCACATGGACCTCGGGGCCCCGCTAGCAACGGCGACGCCGGAGCCGCCGGGCTACCAGGCGCTATTCCCCCCCCCTCCCCTCCCCTCCCCTCCCCTGCCCTGCCGGCCCGCGAACCGCGGCTTATTACTCACGAGTCCGGGAAGGACGCCGCCGACCTTCCCGCGGCCGAAGGCTCCTCGTCAGGAGCGGGCAGAGAACCTTTCCGCCGGCATTCGGAGTCTCCCGGCCGCTCTCGACACCCGATAACTTGCCGAGAAAGGGCTGAGGGCGGGAGCCTGCAGTTCTTCACGGCAGCACACAGTCGTTCCCCGATGTGCCGAACGCCTAGCATTAACACAATTTAGAAATACAAAAATACCACCGCTACAGGGCGCAAAGCCAAGCTGAAATTTCGGCAGCCAAAGCAAACCTCTGCGCGCCCGACAGAACGAGCCACGTGCATCGGCGCCTACAGCTCCTCAAGGCTAGCGAGGCCTCGTGGGCGACGTTCCTCTGGCAGGCTGCGCAGCTGAACTCCCCCGTGTCGCCTAAGAGTCCGTGACGTGACGTATTCAAAGCTCAGCAGAAATTAACAATCCAAAGTTGTTTCTAAGCACAAAAGCGGATCTACTACACGAGAAGGAAGGAGTCCTAATTCCGCAAGGCTTTACCTTTTCTTCGAGCTGCCGTCTTCCTGCTGCCCCACATACCATTGCCAGGCAATTAACCTGGGGTCGCGCTAAATGAGCCTTCCTGAAAGCCACCTCTTCGTTTTACAATTCGCACGCTTGCCTCTCCCTCTCTCGCTGGCCACCTGACCGCCGTTCCCCGAAGACGGGAATTTGCCGTCTTGGAGCTCTTAAAGCACGACGCTTCACAGATGCAGAGAGTCACGCGCACGGAAACGGATGGACGCAGCGTCCTTTCCGTAACGCGTACGCACCTTCCGTTAGATGTCGCTCATCTGTTATTCCGATCGCTATTACCGGCGAACCTTCCTCACCGGGAGGAACGGGCTTTCCCTTTCGGGGCGACGGAGACGGCTCTCGCTCGGTTCCCTTTAATTTTATTACTTCGGCTCGCTTACGTTTCTCTGTCTCTTCAGCTTCAGCCGTGGCAACGAATCTAAAAATTAAATATCCTATCTTTCCTTTTCTACGTACGCGTGTACGATAACAAAACAAAATACAAACGACCGAAGCAAAACTAAGGCAGCTACGGTTAACAAGAGGCGCAGGGCAGCAACGGGTCGCTTAGTCCTCAGCGCTGCCTCCGGGAGGGAGGCCGAAAGAACGAACGTTCCGCATCAAGAGTTACCTTGGTTACCCGGGCCAGAACGCCTCCTACTGTCGCAGCTTCTGGGGAGATCGAGGGTCCGCTGCTGCATTTTTGCTTCCTCCTTTCAGCCCGCCCCTTCGGGAGTAAGCGCAAAAAACCGCTCGCTCGTCCGGCTTTGCTCTTTGTCAGCATTTGCTATTGTCGGTTCCGCCTCTGTAACAAAGACAGAAAATTGCATTTCGCTTCCAACAAAACACTTCGATTTACACGCGTTCTTTTTCTCTTTCCCGTGTTTTTTTTTTTTTTCTTTCCCCTCTTTCTTTCTTTCTTTTTCCTTCTTTCCCTCAAAGGAAAGGTCTTAATACACCGCTTTGCATCGTACGTTACGGGGTAAGCCGTTTGGAAACACTACAGGGCCGACGCCGCGCCGCAACCCTGCTCCGGGGCCCGCCTGCCCCCCCGCTCCGCTCCGCCGCGCCGCCTCCGCAGGGGCGAGCGCGTGCCCCGGCCCGCGCTGCCAACGAACTGGCGCCCTAAACGCCGCGCACGCAAAACGCAAAGTCACACCCGCGCTCCCGGCGCGGCGCCGGGTCCCAGCCCGCCCCCCCACTCGCCCCGCACCCCCACTCGCCCCGCACCGCCGCCTCCACGCAGCGACGGCCGCAGCGGGCAGGATGCAGCCCGACGCCCCCCGAACCTATGCGTTCGCCTCACCCGGGGGCCCCACATCCTTCACTCCACGCCACCTCCGCACTCACCCACCGCCGCCGCCGCCAAGCGAAAACGCCCTCCCTGCTCGCCGCCATCTTGCTTCCCCGCCGCCGCGCATGCGCCGCTCGCCAACGGACTGTGGCGGCAGTGACGCTTGAGCACCGCGCACGTGCCGGCTCGGACAGCGCGGGGGGGGGGGAGCGAGGGGAGCGGGAGGGGAGCAGAGGGAGCCCGAGGGGCGGGGGGGAGCGAGGGGAGCCCGAGGGGCGGGGCGGAGTGCGAGGGGAGCGCGAGAGGCGGGGGGGAGCGTGAGGGGAGCAGGGGGGCCCGAGGAGCGGGGGGGAGCACGAGGGGAGCCCGAGAAGCGGGGGGGAGCGCGGGGGCGGGGGGGAGCGCGAGGGGACCAGGGGGAGCGCGAGGGGCGGGGCGGAGCGCGAGGGGAGCAAGGGGAGCCCGAGAGGAGCCTGAGAAGCAGGGGGGAGCCCGAGAAGCGGGGGGGAGCGCGAGGGGAGCAGGGGGAGTGCGAGGGGCGGGGCAGAGCGCGAGGGGAGCTGGGGGGGCCCGAGGAGCGGGGGGGAGCGTGAGAGGAGCCTGAGAAGCAGGGGGGAGCGCGAGGGGAGCAGGGGGAGCCCGAGGGGCGGGGCGGAGCGCGAGGGGAGCGCGAGGGGCGGGGCGGAGCGCGAGGGGAGCAGGGGGAGCGCGAGGGGAGCAGGGGGAGCGCGAGGGGAGCAGGGGGAGCCCGAGGGGCGGGGCGGAGCCCGAGGGGAGCCCGAGAAGCGGGGGGGAGCGCGGGGGTGGGGGGGGAGCGCGAGGGGAGCAGGGGGAGCCCGAGGAGCGGGGGGGGAGCGCGAGGGGCGGGTGGAGCGGGGAATCCCGAGGGGCGGGGGGGAGCCGGGGAGCCCGAGGGGCGGGGGGGAGCACGAAGGGAGGCGAGACCCGCAATGGCATGCTCGCGCCGCGGCGCTGCAGCCGGGCGGCTCACGCGTGCGAACCGCAGCCCGCCGCGGCAGCCCGGGACTCCCAGCGAGCGCCCCGAGGCTGCCCGAGCCCGTGGCCGCTCCAAGAGCACCGGGAAGGGGCAACGAGCACGCTCCATTCGCTTACCCGTTACCGAAACGGCGGAGAGCAGCAGCAAACATGGCGACCGGCACTGAGCATGTGCGCGCCGGCTGTCTGCGCATGCGCGCCCCCCCCACCGGGTGCAGTACCGCTTTTTGGACACAGGGTGGCAGCAGTGAGCGCGCCGGAACGCTCTGCGCGTGCGCGCCCCCCCCACAGGGTGCAGTACCGATTTTTGGACACAGGGTGGCAGCAGTGAGCACGGCGGAACCCAGTGCGCACGCGAGTCCCCCCACAGGGTGCAGTACCGATTTTTGGACACAGGGTGGCAGCAGTGAGCACGGCGGAACCCAGTGCGCACGCGAGCCCCCCCCACAGGGTGCAGTACCGATTTTTGGACACAGGGTGGCAGCAGTGAGCACGGCGGAACCCAGTGCGCATGCGCGCCCCCCTTTATCGTGCCGTACCGCTTTTTTGACGCCCCGAGGGCAGCAGCGCGCGCGGCCGGCCGCCGTGCGCCTGCGCGCCCCCCTTTCCGTGCCGTACTGCTTTTTTGACGCCCCGAGGGCAGCAGGGCGCGCGGCCGCCCCCGGCACGCGCACACCGCTGCAGAGCCCCCCCGCCCGCCCTTTGCAGACATTTCACCACCCTCGCCTCGGCTCATCTGCCCTTACTTACAGCGCCTGCTGCGAGGCGCAGCGTCGCCGCGTGTCGTGCTCGAGCCGCTGCTCCTAGAGGCTCCAGTAACAGCGCTTTCCTTTGAACATCGTTGCAAAATACTCCACAGACAAAAAAGAGTCAGAGGCTGCACTTAAAAAAACAAAACGAAAACAAAAAAACCACCCACCTACTTAACAGGACAATTTGCAAGCGTTCCAAGAAGCAGCCGTTCTTCTTTAGAACTTTCGACCTCTCGCCTTTACTGATCGTTAAACAAAATAAACAGCCCAAAGCAAGCCGCGCTATTTGCTTGACAGACTGCTCGGTTTTTATTATTAAACGGTACGAGATGCTGGCACGCGGCATGTCTTCTTCGGATTCTTGGGCTGACGTTCCTTCGGCCGCACGCACGCGGTCAAAGGCGTCTTTTTCACGTCCCGCCGTCAGGGCCTCCCCAGCAATTCCCGCAGCGACTCCCCCCTCGGGACAAACAGCTCGAGGACACGCACGGTCTTGCTAAAAGAACGGGGGGGGGGGGGGAACAAACGCGTGCGCTGAGCGCGGCACTCGCAGACCCGATCTTCGGGTCCAAAAGAAAACTCTCTAAAGCGGACCAGGCGGGCCAAAGAGGTCCCTTCTTTGCGCCACGCTTCTTTCCTCGCACAGACGTCGGCCGCCTCTGCCCGCTCTCACGGTATCCCCTACCGGCAAGGACACGGCGAAACGTTTCGGAAACGACGGCGTTTCCCAGAAGCGTTTCCGCCGCCTTGGGAAAACGGCCGAAGGAGAGGCTCACGCGGGGCGCGTAGCTAGAAAGAACGCTCCGCACAAAGGCCTAAAATGACCAGCCCGGAGCAGGGATCCTGGGCTCTCCGGGAGCGCAGGAGTTCTCACGTCCTTACTGAGCAGAGACCGCTGCCCGTGAAACACGAGACGCCGCAGCGACGCCGATCGTTGGAGGGAAGCCTGCAATAAGAGCGAAAGAAAAGCAGACGTTGAGGACAAAGACCAAGTTACGAGCCCCTCGCGATTCAGACACGCTTCTAGATTTACCGCCTATTTCAAGGCGCGCCTTCGGCAATTCCGTCCAATTGATTTTCCCCGAAGCCCGAGACGCGGACGAAACGCCTCTCAAAGGAAGGTACGGCATAACCGCTCTGGCCTATAAACTACCGGTTTCGACGCAGGAAAAGCACAGGGAAAGCACTAGCGTTCCCCCCAAGAAACCACGTCCAAGCGGACCGATGAAGTAGGCCCCAAGTCTGAAAGCGGACCTAAAGGAGCCCGTTTGGCGGTCGCGAGCTGGAATACACCGTTCTCCTTCTCACTAACAACCTCCCGTAGAGACCGGCAGCTGTACAGCGCCTTCTACGCTACACGGAGGAGTCGGATAGCGGGCAGATGCCGCGTCCCGAATGCGCAACTAGAGATTTGAACGCACGGACGTAAACAAACGCCCGTGGCGTAGCGGAGGTCTAGCGTATTCACGTTTACCGTGCGTCAGTTCTCCTCTGCGGACAGGCCGTTCCATCTTCTTTACTCGTTAGCTGACAGACGCCCTAGGAGAAAGCAAAGAAAGGAAGAAATTCAAAAGGAAATGAAACAGATCGGAGGGAGCCTCAAAGGCTTTGATCCATCCCCCCAGGCAGCCGAACCACCTTCGCAAAGGCACACCTCAAAAGACACGTCCTTCCGGGATCGCTGCACAGCCCAGCCAGAAAAGAGGAACAGAAACAAACAGAACGAGAAGGCTGCAGAGGGGGACGGAGGGCCGGAAAGGAGCCTGCTGTCCAGCGATGGTATTTTACCGCTCCTTGCGCGTTAGCAGCCCCTTTCAGATGCTTAAGCCCAAATTCTCTCAGCCCTTAACAGCTTCAGTACCCGCGGCACCTAGTTTTTCCACGCTCTCCAGTCTTCCTCGCTCTTTCCCGTCTCGGGCGAAAAGCCTCCCAGACCCCGTCTGCACTTACGCGCTTCCTTAAAACAGGATCGCCGAAATCAACCGAACGGGCTGAGCTGCTCCTCTTCCGCTCGCCGGCCCTCGGAACGTCAGCCTGCAAACGAATCGGACCACCGAGGTCACCGGCAGAGTCTCCTTTCGGAGCTCGGCCCCCCCCAAGCTTTAACGACGGTTTCCCAAGCGGGGCAAACGCAGGGCCTCCCTTCGGCCCCGGAACGGTTTTTATCGCGGGCTCCCAAGTCGCCGTTACGACACTAAGCGGCAAAGCAAGGCAAAGACAGCTGGGGTCGCAGCTTACCCACCTAGGCACGAAAATTCTTCTTTGAGGCCTCCCTCGCTGCTTTTGCCAGGTAAACACACCAAAACAAAGCTCCCGACAGGCAGCTGAGGCTTCACATGGACCTCGGGGCCCCGCTAGCAACGGCGACGCCGGAGCCGCCGGGCTACCAGGCGCTATTCCCCCCCCCTCCCCTCCCCTCCCCTCCCCTCCCCTGCCGGCCCGCGAACCGCGGCTTATTACTCACGAGTCCGGGAAGGACGCCGCCGACCTTCCCGCGGCCGAAGGCTCCTCGTCAGGAGCGGGCAGAGAACCTTTCCGCCGGCATTCGGAGTCTCCCGGCCGCTCTCGACACCCGATAACTTGCCCAGAAAGGGCTGAGGGCGGGAGCCTGCAGTTCTTCACGGCAGCACACAGTCGTTCCCCGATGTGCCGAACGCCTAGCATTAACACAATTTAGAAATACAAAAATACCACCGCTACAGGGCGCAAAGCCAAGCTGAAATTTCGGCAGCCAAAGCAAACCTCTGCGCGCCCGACAGAACGAGCCACGTGCATCGGCGCCTACAGCTCCTCAAGGCTAGCGAGGCCTCGTGGGCGACGTTCCTCTGGCAGGCTGCGCAGCTGAACTCCCCCGTGTCGCCTAAGAGTCCGTGACGTGACGTATTCAAAGCTCAGCAGAAATTAACAATCCAAAGTTGTTTCTAAGCACAAAAGCGGATCTACTACACGAGAAGGAAGGAGTCCTAATTCCGCAAGGCTTTACCTTTTCTTCGAGCTGCCGTCTTCCTGCTGCCCCAAAGACCATTGCCAGGCAATTAACCTGGGGTCGCGCTAAATGAGCCTTCCTGAAAGCCACCTCTTCGTTTTACAATTCGCACGCTTGCCTCTCCCTCTCTCGCTGGCCACCTGACCGCCGTTCCCCGAAGACGGGAATTTGCCGTCTTGGAGCTCTTAAAGCACGACGCTTCACAGATGCAGAGAGTCACGCGCACGGAAACGGATGGACGCAGCGTCCTTTCCGTAACGCGTACGCACCTTCCGTTAGATGTCGCTCATCTGTTATTCCGATCGCTATTACCGGCGAACCTTCCTCACCGGGAGGAACGGGCTTTCCCTTTCGGGGCGACGGAGACGGCTCTCGCTCGGTTCCCTTTAATTTTATTACTTCGGCTCGCTTACGTTTTTCTGTCTCTTCAGCTTCAGCCGTGGCAACGAATCTAAAAATTAAATATCCTATCTTTCCTTTTCTACGTACGCGTGTACGATAACAAAACAAAATACAAACGACCGAAGCAAAACTAAGGCAGCTACGGTTAACAAGAGGCGCAGGGCAGCAACGGGTCGCTTAGTCCTCAGCGCTGCCTCCGGGAGGGAGGCCGAAAGAACGAACGTTCCGCATCAAGAGTTACCTTGGTTACCCGGGCCAGAACGCCTCCTACTGTCGCAGCTTCTGGGGAGATCGAGGGTCCGCTGCTGCATTTTTGCTTCCTCCTTTCAGCCCGCCCCTTCGGGAGTAAGCGCAAAAAACCGCTCGCTCGTCCGGCTTTGCTCTTTGTCAGCATTTGCTATTGTCGGTTCCGCCTCTGTAACAAAGACAGAAAATTGCATTTCGCTTCCAACAAAACACTTCGATTTACACGCGTTCTTTTCCTCTTTCCCGTGTTTTTTTTTTTTTTCTTTCCCCTCTTTCTTTCTTTCTTTTTCCTTCTTTCCCTCAAAGGAAAGGTCTTAATACACCGCTTTGCATCGTACGTTACGGGGTAAGCCGTTTGGAAACACTACAGGGCCGACGTCGCGCCGCAACCCTGCTCCGGGGCCCGCCTGCCCCCCCGCTCCGCTCCGCCGCGCCGCCTCCGCAGGGGCGAGCGCGTGCCCCGGCCCGCGCTGCCAACGAACTGGCGCCCTAAACGCCGCGCACGCAAAACGCAAAGTCACACCCGCGCTCCCGGCGCGGCGCCGGGTCCCAGCCCGCCCCCCCACTCGCCCCGCACCGCCGCCTCCACGCAGCGACGGCCGCAGCGGGCAGGATGCAGCCCGACGCCCCCCGAACCTATGCGTTCGCCTCACCCGGGGGCCCCACATCCTTCACTCCACGCCACCTCCGCACTCACCCGCCGCCGCCGCCGCCAAGCGAAAACGCCCTCCCTGCTCGCCGCCATCTTGCTTCCCCGCCGCCGCGCATGCGCCGCTCGCCAACGGACTGCGGCGGCAGTGACGCTTGAGCACCGCGCACGTGCCGGCTCGGACAGCGCGGGGGGGGGGGAGCGAGGGGAGCGGGAGGGGAGCAGAGGGAGCCCGAGGGGCGGGGGGGAGCGAGGGGAGCCCGAGGGGCGGGGCGGAGTGCGAGGGGAGCGCGAGAGGCGGGGGGGAGCGTGAGGGGAGCAGGGGGGCCCGAGGAGCGGGGGGGAGCACGAGGGGAGCCCGAGAAGCGGGGGGGAGCGCGGGGGCGGGGGGGAGCGCGAGGGGACCAGGGGGAGCGCGAGGGGCGGGGCGGAGCGCGAGGGGAGCAAGGGGAGCCCGAGAGGAGCCTGAGAAGCAGGGGGGAGCCCGAGAAGCGGGGGGGAGCGCGAGGGGAGCAGGGGGAGTGCGAGGGGCGGGGCAGAGCGCGAGGGGAGCTGGGGGGGCCCGAGGAGCGGGGGGGAGCGTGAGAGGAGCCTGAGAAGCAGGGGGGAGCGCGAGGGGAGCAGGGGGAGCCCGAGGGGCGGGGCGGAGCGCGAGGGGAGCGCGAGGGGCGGGGCGGAGCGCAGGGGTGGGGGGGAGCGCGAGGGGAGCAGGGGGAGCGCGAGGGGAGCAGGGGGAGCCCGAGGGGCGGGGCGGAGCCCGAGGGGAGCCCGAGAAGCGGGGGGGAGCGCGGGGGTGGGGGGGAGCGCGAGGGGAGCAGGGGGAGCCCGAGGAGCGGGGGGGGGAGCGCGAGGGGCGGGTGGAGCGGGGAATCCCGAGGGGCGGGGGGGAGCCGGGGAGCCCGAGGGGCGGGGGGGAGCACGAAGGGAGGCGAGACCCGCAATGGCATGCTCGCGCCGCGGCGCTGCAGCCGGGCGGCTCACGCGTGCGAACCGCAGCCCGCCGCGGCAGCCCGGGACTCCCAGCGAGCGCCCCGAGGCTGCCCGAGCCCGTGGCCGCTCCAAGAGCACCGGGAAGGGGCAACGAGCACGCTCCATTCGCTTACCCGTTACCGAAACGGCGGAGAGCAGCAGCAAACATGGCGACCGGCACTGAGCATGTGCGCGCCGGCTGTCTGCGCATGCGCGCCCCCCCCACCGGGTGCAGTACCGCTTTTTGGACACAGGGTGGCAGCAGTGAGCGCGCCGGAACGCTCTGCGCGTGCGCGCCCCCCCCACAGGGTGCAGTACCGATTTTTGGACACAGGGTGGCAGCAGTGAGCACGGCGGAACCCAGTGCGCACGCGAGCCCCCCCCCACAGGGTGCAGTACCGATTTTTGGACACAGGGTGGCAGCAGTGAGCACGGCGGAACCCAGTGCGCATGCGCGCCCCCCTTTATCGTGCCGTACCGCTTTTTTGACGCCCCGAGGGCAGCAGGGCGCGCGGCCGGCCGCCGTGCGCCTGCGCGCCCCCCTTTCCGTGCCGTACTGCTTTTTTGACGCCCCGAGGGCAGCAGGGCGCGCGGCCGCCCCCGGCACGCGCACACCGCTGCAGAGCCCCCCCGCCCGCCCTTTGCAGGCATTTCACCACCCTCGCCTCGGCTCATCTGCCCTTACTTACAGCGCCTGCTGCGAGGCGCAGCGTCGCCGCGTGTCGTGCTCGAGCCGCTGCTCCTAGAGGCTTCCGTAACAGCGCTTTCCTTTGAACATCGTTGCAAAATACTCCACAGACAAAAAAGAGTCAGAGGCTGCACTTAAAAAAACAAAACGAAAACAAAAAAACCACCCACCTACTTAACGGGACAATTTGCAAGCGTTCCAAGAAGCAGCCGTTCTTCTTTAGAACTTTCGACCTCTCGCCTTTACTGATCGTTAAACAAAATAAACAGCCCAAAGCAAGCCGCGCTATTTGCTTGACAGACTGCTCGGGTTTTATTATTAAACGGTACGAGATGCTGGCACGCGGCATGTCTTATTCGGATTCTTGGGCTGACGTTCCTTCGGCCGCACGCACGCGGTCAAAGGCGTCTTTTTCACGTCCCGCCGTCAGGGCCTCCCCAGCAATTCCCGCAGCGACTCCCCCCTCGGGACAAACAGCTCGAGGACACGCACGGTCTTGCTAAAAGAACGGGGGGGGGGGGGGAACAAACGCGTGCGCTGAGCGCGGCACTCGCAGACCCGATCTTCGGGTCCAAAAGAAAACTCTCTAAAGCGGACCAGGCGGGCCAAAGAGGTCCCTTCTTTGCGCCACGCTTCTTTCCTCGCACAGACGTCGGCCGCCTCTGCCCGCTCTCACGGTATCCCCTACCGGCAAGGACACGGCGAAACGTTTCGGAAACGACGGCGTTTCCCAGAAGCGTTTCCGCCGCCTTGGGAAAACGGCCGAAGGAGAGGCTCACGCGGGGCGCGTAGCTAGAAAGAACGCTCCGCACAAAGGCCTAAAATGACCAGCCCGGAGCAGGGATCCTGGGCTCTCCGGGAGCGCAGGAGTTCTCACGTCCTTACTGAGCAGAGACCGCTGCCCGTGAAACACGAGACGCCGCAGCGACGCCGATCGTTGGAGGGAAGCCTGCAATAAGAGCGAAAGAAAAGCAGACGTTGAGGACAAAGACCAAGTTACGAGCCCCTCGCGATTCAGACACGCTTCTAGATTTACCGCCTATTTCAAGGCGCGCCTTCGGCAATTCCGTCCAATTGATTTTCCCCGAAGCCCGAGACGCGGACGAAACGCCTCTCAAAGGAAGGTACGGCATAACCGCTCTGGCCTATAAACTACCGGTTTCGACGCAGGAAAAGCACAGGGAAAGCACTAGCGTTCCCCCCAAGAAACCACGTCCAAGCGGACCGATGAAGTAGGCCCCAAGTCTGAAAGCGGACCTAAAGGAGCCCGTTTGGCGGTCGCGAGCTGGAATACACCGTTCTTCTTCTCACTAACAACCTCCCGTAGAGACCGGCAGCTGTACAGCGCCTTCTACGCTACACGGAGGAGTCGGATAGCGGGCAGATGCCGCGTCCCGAATGCGCAACTAGAGATTTGAACGCACGGACGTAAACAAACGCCCGTGGCGTAGCGGAGGTCTAGCGTATTCACGTTTACCGTGCGTCAGTTCTCCTCTGCGGACAGGCCGTTCCATCTTCTTTACTCGTTAGCTGACAGACGCCCTAGGAGAAAGCAAAGAAAGGAAGAAATTCAAAAGGAAATGAAACAGATCGGAGGGAGCCTCAAAGGCTTTGATCCATCCCCCCAGGCAGCCGAACCACCTTCGCAAAGGCACACCTCAAAAGACACGTCCTTCCGGGATCGCTGCACAGCCCAGCCAGAAAAGAGGAACAGAAACAAACAGAACGAGAAGGCTGCAGAGGGGGACGGAGGGCCGGAAAGGAGCCTGCTGTCCAGCGATGGTATTTTACCGCTCCTTGCGCGTTAGCAGCCCCTTTCAGATGCTTAAGCCCAAATTCTCTCAGCCCTTAACAGCTTCAGTACCCGCGGCACCTAGTTTTTCCACGCTCTCCAGTCTTCCTCGCTCTTTCCCGTCTCGGGCGAAAAGCCTCCCAGACCCCGTCTGCACTTACGCGCTTCCTTAAAACAGGATCGCCGAAATCAATCGAACGGGCTGAGCTGCTCCTCTTCCGCTCGCCGGCCCTCGGAACGTCAGCCTGCAAACGAATCGGACCACCGAGGTCACCGGCAGAGTCTCCTTTCGGAGCTCGGCCCCCCCCAAGCTTTAACGACGGTTTCCCAAGCGGGGCAAACGCAGGGCCTCCCTTCGGCCCCGGAACGGTTTTTATCGCGGGCTCCCAAGTCGCCGTTACGACACTAAGCGGCAAAGCAAGGCAAAGACAGCTGGGGTCGCAGCTTACCCACCTAGGCACGAAAATTCTTCTTTGAGGCCTCCCTCGCTGCTTTTGCCAGGTAAACACACCAAAACAAAGCTCCCGACAGGCAGCTGAGGCTTCACATGGACCTCGGGGCCCCGCTAGCAACGGCGACGCCGGAGCCGCCGGGCTACCAGGCGCTATTCCCCCCCCCTCCCCTCCCCTCCCCTGCCCTGCCGGCCCGCGAACCGCGGCTTATTACTCACGAGTCCGGGAAGGACGCCGCCGACCTTCCCGCGGCCGAAGGCTCCTCGTCAGGAGCGGGCAGAGAACCTTTCCGCCGGCATTCGGAGTCTCCCGGCCGCTCTCGACACCCGATAACTTGCCGAGAAAGGGCTGAGGGCGGGAGCCTGCAGTTCTTCACGGCAGCACACAGTCGTTCCCCGATGTGCCGAACGCCTAGCATTAACACAATTTAGAAATACAAAAATACCACCGCTACAGGGCGCAAAGCCAAGCTGAAATTTCGGCAGCCAAAGCAAACCTCTGCGCGCCCGACAGAACGAGCCACGTGCATCGGCGCCTACAGCTCCTCAAGGCTAGCGAGGCCTCGTGGGCGACGTTCCTCTGGCAGGCTGCGCAGCTGAACTCCCCCGTGTCGCCTAAGAGTCCGTGACGTGACGTATTCAAAGCTCAGCAGAAATTAACAATCCAAAGTTGTTTCTAAGCACAAAAGCGGATCTACTACACGAGAAGGAAGGAGTCCTAATTCCGCAAGGCTTTACCTTTTCTTCGAGCTGCCGTCTTCCTGCTGCCCCACATACCATTGCCAGGCAATTAACCTGGGGTCGCGCTAAATGAGCCTTCCTGAAAGCCACCTCTTCGTTTTACAATTCGCACGCTTGCCTCTCCCTCTCTCGCTGGCCACCTGACCGCCGTTCCCCGAAGACGGGAATTTGCCGTCTTGGAGCTCTTAAAGCACGACGCTTCACAGATGCAGAGAGTCACGCGCACGGAAACGGATGGACGCAGCGTCCTTTCCGTAACGCGTACGCACCTTCCGTTAGATGTCGCTCATCTGTTATTCCGATCGCTATTACCGGCGAACCTTCCTCACCGGGAGGAACGGGCTTTCCCTTTCGGGGCGACGGAGACGGCTCTCGCTCGGTTCCCTTTAATTTTATTACTTCGGCTCGCTTACGTTTTTCTGTCTCTTCAGCTTCAGCCGTGGCAACGAATCTAAAAATTAAATATCCTATCTTTCCTTTTCTACGTACGCGTGTACGATAACAAAACAAAATACAAACGACCGAAGCAAAACTAAGGCAGCTACGGTTAACAAGAGGCGCAGGGCAGCAACGGGTCGCTTAGTCCTCAGCGCTGCCTCCGGGAGGGAGGCCGAAAGAACGAACGTTCCGCATCAAGAGTTACCTTGGTTACCCGGGCCAGAACGCCTCCTACTGTCGCAGCTTCTGGGGAGATCGAGGGTCCGCTGCTGCATTTTTGCTTCCTCCTTTCAGCCCGCCCCTTCGGGAGTAAGCGCAAAAAACCGCTCGCTCGTCCGGCTTTGCTCTTTGTCAGCATTTGCTATTGTCGGTTCCGCCTCTGTAACAAAGACAGAAAATTGCATTTCGCTTCCAACAAAACACTTCGATTTACACGCGTTCTTTTTCTCTTTCCCGTGTGTTGCCCGTAAAGAAACACATAACTACGAAAGCAGTTATATGCGGTGCTTTATTCAGGGCCCGGGGTCTCAGGGACTCATGTCCAAAGCTGAGAATCCCAAATCCCCGTTTAACTTGGTTAATATTTATAGTGTTCGGTTACGTAACATAATCAACAGAATTGCTAAGCTACATGATTGTTTCCCATTTATAGTTTCTTCAGTTACTGTTGCCAAGATTTGCTTATCATTTACCTAGTTCATCAGATTGTGCTGTACCCAACACCTGCAATTATACCTTCATCTTGTCTACCAAGTATAACCTATTCTAATCAATATAATGTAACAATTCCCCCCTTTGAAAATACTTCAAGTCTTCCAGACTGCAAGGATTTTCATCATCAGTTCCGCAGATTTCCATATTCTTTGGACCGTCTCAAACTGGTGATTGTAGCTGCAATGAATTATTTCCAATGTCTTCATATCTCGGGGGAAGTTCATGATTCTTCCTGGTAACAGCTTTTAAAATTTTCCCCAAGTGTTGCCGTTCCTTATTAACAATATTTTGAATCAAACGCAACACTCCCATAATAGCTAACATAATAATTATAATTATTATACACCATTGAATTAAAGATGCTACCCAACCAGAGATGTTCAATCCAAATGACTTTGCTAAAGCAGCCACCCAATTATGGGCACTTTCTTCTCTTTCTTCCTCAGTTGCACGTTCAATTTGCGTTAGCTGAGACAAATCACGTTCTACCGCGGCTGTAACATTCGGAATATGTACACAACAATGATCAATCTTATCTCGTAAATAACCACATACTCCATGTTCTTTTAGCAACAGCATATCTAATGCCATTCTATTTTGCAGGGTCATTTTTGTGGTTGCCTGTAATTGTAAGTTTATTTCCTTAAATCCTTCTTTAGTCACTCTTGCTAGCCTTTCCGTTTGTCCTAACAACCGGTACAACATTTCTCTATTCCGATAAGTACTAATTGGAGCAAACAATGATTCTAAAGCCCAACCTAACTTCACACCGGATGATGGTTCTTGCCAATCATCATCATCCTTTATTTCTCTCTTCATTATCCATAAATTTTCTAATCTACCCTTAAATGGCGCTTTCTTCCAAATTGGGCAGAGAGTTGGTAACCCTAAAGTTATTTCAGTCACCAACCCATCCAAGGGGAGGTGAGTCGTCCATTGTCCATCACTGGTAACCCAAACTAAATTTCCTGTGCTCCTGATCGTAGTTCTACAATCTATTCCCACTCCGAATTGTATTACAGGTTCACTCATTGAGTATTTAATTCCTCTACAGGCACAACCTGTCCTTAATGCAAGGACCACAGGTGGAAAGGTAACTTCACTTTCGGGGTGTCACAAGTGTATACTTTTGTACAGTTCTAGACTGGGTGTTTTTCAGCTAACTTTCTTTTGCATTGGATTTTCTTGTGTTTCCTGTTGTGGCGCCTGGATTATTTGTATTGGTTGCATTTCATCTTTTTCCAAATCTTTTAACTCTCTCCTGGCTCTGTTTCTTTTCTGCATAGGTTCTGATTTTGCAGTAACCTCTAATGCCCTTTTTCCATAATCAAAACTCTCTTTAATCCAAACAATACAGGTGTAGTTTCCTACATCTGTCTTACTTACATTTCGCAATGATAAAATCATAGTACCCCTTCGTGTATCACTATCCCATCGGATTGTAAACCCAGTTGACAATTTGGACTCATTCTTCTGCCAATAGCAACTAATGTCTTGGATTGAACTTCTCATATCTCCAACAAAATCACAAGTCAAATTTACATCCATTCGTTCTTCTATATGTACAGTAGCATACGTATGTATTATTTGAGCGAAACCATTACTTAATCCTACCCAGCATAGTATTACCAAGATGTAAATCTCAGTTTTGTAGGAGTGATCATTTTTACCCCCCATTGTGATGGTACCTTCTTCACTCTGGTATAATGAATCCAATTATCAATTCCTGCTACTTTCACAGCGGTAAATGTTATCAATAGCACCAAATAAAGTCCATGCCACTGTTCCTTTAAAGGCTCCGTTTGCCAATTTCGAACATACGCTTGGTCTCCTGGTTGATTCTCCAACGGCAAAGGGCGATTCCAGATGATCGCGGCACGTAAGGCTGTGAGTAATCTGCTTAAAGAAATTATATAACTATAAACATCTTGATCTCCTTGGAGGTGTAAATCTGCACTTCCCATTCCCTTCGTTGGTGCAGTATATGGCTTACCGTACAGAATTTCATAGGGACTTACAGACAACCCTTCTCTAGGTTTTATACGAATTCTCAATAAAGCAAGGGGCAATGCCTGTGGCCATTGGATTTGAGCTTCCTGGCATATCTTTTTAATTTGTCCTTTTAATGTTTGATTCTTCCTTTCTACCTTTCCACTAGATTGTGGCCTCCACGGTGTATGTAAATCCCAGCTAATTCCAAGCATTTCACTAATTTCCTGTACTATTTTAGCTATAAAGTGTGGGCCTCGATCTGAAGAAATTCCTAAAGGTACCCCAAATCTAGGTATGATCTCTTTTAACAAAGTTTTTACTACTTCTCTAGCTTGATTCGTTCTACAGGGAAATGCTTCTAGCCACCCTGAAAAGGTACATACGTATACCAATAAATACTTAAACCCTTTTGATTTAGGTAATTCTGCAAAATCCACTTGCCAATAGTCACCTGGTTCTATTCCCACTTTCAAAGTTCCCATTTGAATTTGTTTTCGTATTACCGGATTATTCTTTAAACATACTGGACACTTCGCATTCACCCCTTTTGCTATTGTTAACATTTGTGCAGATATAATGCTCCGCTTTAAAAACTGCACCAATGCTTCTGCTCCCCAATGGCATTTATTATGTTCAGTTTGTATTATTCGTTTCATAATTGTAGCAGGCACTACTACTTGTCCATTACCTGTTACATACCATCCATGTGAATTCTTCTGTGCCTTTACCAAATCGGCTAATTTTTCATCTTCTCGGGTATAAAAGGGATTTACAGAGAGATGAGCAGTAATCGGGCTTACCTTAGTAGGTATTAGAGCTAATTCAGTCCATACTTGCCGTGCAGCAATTTTGGCTGCCTGGTCTGCCTTCATGTTTCCTTGTGCCACATCGCTGTCATCCCTCTGATGTCCTCGACAATGCATTACAGCCACTTGCTGAGGTAGTACCACAGCCTCTAATAACTGTAAGATCTCGGTTCGATATTTAGTAATACTACCTTGAGCCGTCAACAATCCTCTTTCCTTCCATAAAGCTCCATGTATATGTATTATTCCAAAAGCGTATTTAGAATCTGCCCAAATATTCACCCTCTTATCCGTACTCGGTATTAAAGCCCGAATTAGAGCGACCAGTTCTGCCTTTTGCGCTGACGTTCCTGGCATTAATGCCTTTGCTTCAATTACTTCAAGCTTAGTAACCACAGCATATCCAGAATATCGTGTTCCATTCTCAACAAAGCTGCTACCGTCTGTAAATAATGTCCAGTCAGGATTTACAAGGGGAATATCTTTCAGATCTACCCTACTGGCGTAAGTTTGTTCGATCACCTCAATACAATCATGTTCCAGCTCGCCTTCCTCTATTTTGCTACCTAAAAATTCAGCGGGATTCAAACATGTTGTTATCTTTAAAAATATATCATCCTGTTCTCTCAATATTGCTTGATATTTCAACATTCTACTGGATGACAACCAATGACCCCCCTTTTGTTCCAAAACTGCAATCACCATGTGGGGCACAAATACTTCCATTTTTGTTCCCAATGTCAATTTTCTAGCTTCTTGGACTAACATTACAGTAGCAGCCACTGCTCGGAGGCAAGAAGGCCATCCGGCACTTACCATATCCAACTGCTTGGAAAAATAGCCCACCGGTCTCTTCCATGATCCAATTCGTTGAGTTAAAACTCCAAGCGCTAGTCGTTGCCGCTCATGTACAAAGAGTTGAAATGTTTTTGTCAAATCAGGCAATCCTAATGCTGGGGCTTCTTGCAGAGCCTGTTTTAAGTCTTGAAAAGCCCTTTTACACTCTAAACTCCAAACTAATTGTGGCTCTTTTAAAGCTGCATACAGTGGTTTGGCTAACAGTCCATAATTCAAAATCCAGAGTCTGCACCACCCTGTCATTCCTAGAAAAGTTCGTAACTCGTGCAAATTTCTAGGTTCAGGGATGGCACAAATCGCTTGTATTCTATTCACCCCCAACCGTCTTTGTCCTTGGGAAATTTCACATCCCAGATATATCACTTTTTCCCGGGCAATTTGGGCTTTTTCCTTAGAAACTCGATAACCGCTCTGTCCCAGTAAATTTAATCACGCAACTGTAACAGTAATGCAGTTTTCATACCTTTCTGTCGCCACGAAAATGTCATCCACATATTGCAACAATAAGTATGCTTTTGATGGTAATTGAAAATATCCTTGCTCCTTCCAATCCTCCAGTTCTCGTGCCAGCTGATTCCCAAATATTGTAGGACTGTTTTTGAAGCCTTGTGGTAACCTGGTCCAGGTCAGCTGTCGTTTTCGTCCTGTATCCGGATTTTCCCATTCAAACGCAAATAATTTCCTACTTTGTAATGCCAATGGGATGCAGAAGAAAGCATCTTTTAAATCAATTACAGAAAAGTATCTAAATTGTTCTGCCACAGATGTTAACAATGTATAAGGATTTGCTACTACTGGATGTATATCTTTAACTATTTCGTTTACAGCTCTTAAATCTTGAACTAACCTATAATCTCCGTTAGGTTTTCTTATAGGAAATATTGGTGTATTATATTCAGATTCACATTCTTCTAACACATTGTGCATCAAAAATTTTGCAATTAATGGTGCTACCCCTTTCCTAGCTTCTAACTGTATAGGATATTGTCTAACTCTTACCGGTTGGACACCTTCTTTCAATTCTACTATGACAGGTTTTGCTGCTTTCGCTAATCCCGGTACTTGTGTCTCCCATACCCATGGTACTACAGCGTTTTCTACCTCTATTGGTATTGTTGTATTAGCTATTTCTTTTACTATAAATATTCTAGCTATTTCTTCCTCAGGTATCTGCAACTTAGCTTTTCCATTTTCAAATATTATTTTAGCATTAAATCTTGACAATAAATCTCGTCCTAACAAAGATGTAGGACAATCCGGTACATAGAGAAATTCATGATCTAATTCTTTACCCCTAAAATTTAGATGCAATGGCCGCAGAAAGGGCCGTTGCTCTGTTTTTCCTGTAGCTCCTACCACAGTTATCATCGTATCTCCTATCTTTCCTAAACAAGTATTTAAAACAGAATAAGTTGCCCCAGTATCTACCAATAATTGTTTCTCTTCCCCATCAATTTCTGTTGTCACTTTTAATCCATCACTTAGTCAGCTACTATGTTGCCCCAAATGTCCTAACATCATTGTTTCTGCCATTGGTGTTCCTCCTACTGAAGTCTGCTGGGCCAAATTCATTTTCACTGGGCACTCATTTTTCCAATGTCCCTGTTGTCTGCAAAACGCACACTGATTTATCCCTAGCTGATTTTGAGGTATTCCCCGCATGCCTCCTACCCTGTATCCTCCTCGACCTCGTCCTCTACTTCTGCCTCTTATTCCTTGATTTACTCGTTGTAACATTGCTAATAATCCTGCCTGATTTCTCTTTGTGGGTTTTTTTTTTTTCCCTATTATTGTACACTTTCCAGCTGATTGCTTCCAAATTACTAAATCTCCTGGGGAAAAAGGAACTTTCCCATATACTTTATCAGTCCCCGAAATTGCCTCTCGTAAAGGGGCTAATAATACTTTACTGTTTTGCTCTTGTTCCTTCCTCCCTTGTCTTGTTCTCTGTGCAATTGGGGTTCGTTGCGCTTGTCTTGGGCATGATGAATGCCCTGGCGAACCCTTCGGTGTTAACTTAATCTGGATCGCTCCAGTATTAATTGATTCTGACGGTTTTACCGCCTTAATACTATCAGTATCACTATCGTCCCCTGCATCTATATCGGACATCACAGGGGCCGTCGGTGATGCTAAAAGTGATACCTCCTCTGGCTCTCTTATTGAATTTTGTATTGCCAAACAAGTCATACGCTTCTTATTACCTACACATCCTTCACATTTTGTTTTATCTTTTTTTCGGGATGTACCAACAACATTCCACATTCTCTCTGCATATCTGGATGATTACGTATATCATAAAATAGATCAACATATGGTACTTCATCCCATTTTTCAAGTTCTTAACAATATCTCATTAATGGACCTATAACACCCGGATCTAAACTTCCGTGTTCAGGCCACCGGGGTCCATCATACTCATATTGTGGCCACCAATTCGTACAATAATCTATAAATCGACTTTTACTCATACTCTGAAAATATCCCGCACTTTTCCAATGCTTTAATAAACATCCTAACGGAGAATTATCCGGTATTACCATGGTCTTACACATTCACTCCACACACACACACACACTAAATCTACGGGGTAGAAAACGGAAAGATAGCCTCTGATGGGAAACAAAAGACCAAACCAAACTCACGAGACAGCCACGTATGTCCGTGAGTGCTGGACCTGCGGGGCTTTCGCTCCGTCTGACGGCCAGCGCCTAGGCTTCCACAGACCAGACCTCGAGCTCGTTAGCCCAACCTTGCGTGAATCGCCGTCACGTCTTATTAGGCAGGCACCCGACCAAATATTACAATAAAGCACCTTCGGGCTTACCACTTTGGGACGTCAGGAGCAGCGCAGAGCGGGCGCAGCCGATGGCTCCCCGAGAATTCCTCGGTGCCGGCACGGAGCAAAATCGGAAAGCGAACCGTCAACACTACTCCCGAAGTCCCATCTGGGTCGCCAGAAAACTGTTGCCCGTAAAGAAACACATAACTACGAAAGCAGTTATATGCGGTGCTTTATTCGGGGCCCGGGGTCTCAGGGACTCATGTCCAAAGCTGAGAATCCCAAATCCCCGTTTAACTTGGTTAATATTTATAGTGTTCGGTTACGTAACATAATCAACAGAATTGCTAAGCTACATGATTGTTTCCCATTTATAGTTTCTTCAGTTACTGTTGCCAAGATTTGCTTATCATTTACCTAGTTCATCAGATTGTGCTGTACCTAGTTCATCAGATTGTACTGTACCCAGTTCATCAGATTGTACTGTACCCAGTTCATCAGATTGTACTGTACCCAACACCTGCAATTATACCTTCATCTTGTCTACCAAGTATAACCTATTCTAATCAATAT
Organism: Apteryx mantelli; assembly: GCF_036417845.1. NCBI lineage: Eukaryota > Metazoa > Chordata > Aves > Apterygiformes > Apterygidae > Apteryx > Apteryx mantelli. The sequence goes on along the minus strand of NW_027118505.1, from coordinate 168,801 downwards.
AATGTAACAATTCCCCCCTTTGAAAATACTTCAAGTCTTCCAGACTGCAAGGATTTTCATCATCAGTTCCGCAGATTTCCATATTCTTTGGACCGTCTCAAACTGGTGATTGTAGCTGCAATGAATTATTTCCAATGTCTTCATATCTCGGGGGAAGTTCATGATTCTTCCTGGTAACAGCTTTTAAAATTTTCCCCAAGTGTTGCCGTTCCTTATTAACAATATTTTGAATCAAACGCAACACTCCCATAATAGCTAACATAATAATTATAATTATTATACACCATTGAATTAAAGATGCTACCCAACCAGAGATGTTCAATCCAAATGACTTTGCTAAAGCAGCAACCCAATTATGGGCACTTTCTTCTCTTTCTTCCTCAGTTGCATGTTCAATTTGCGTTAGCTGAGACAAATCACGTTCTACCGCGGCTGTAACATTCGGAATATGTACACAACAATGATCAATCTTATCTCGTAAATAACCACATACTCCATGTTCTTTTAGCAACAGCATATCTAATGCCATTCTATTTTGCAGGGTCATTTTTGTGGTTGCCTGTAATTGTAAGTTTATTTCCTTAAATCCTTCTTTAGTCACTCTTGCTAGCCTTTCCGTTTGTCCTAACAACCGGTACAACATTTCTCTATTCCGATAAGTACTAATTGGAGCAAACAATGATTCTAAAGCCCAACCTAACTTCACACCGGATGATGGTTCTTGCCAATCATCATCATCCTTTATTTCTCTCTTCATTATCCATAAATTTTCTAATCTACCCTTAAATGGCGCTTTCTTCCAAATTGGGCAGAGAGTTGGTAACCCTAAAGTTATTTCAGTCACCAACCCATCCAAGGGGAGGTGAGTCGTCCATTGTCCATCACTTGTAACCCAAACTAAATTTCCTGTGCTCCTGATCGTAGTTCTACAATCTATTCCCACTCCGAATTGTATTACAGGTTCACTCATTGAGTATTTAATTCCTCTACAGGCACAACCTGTCCTTAATGCAAGGACCACAGGTGGAAAGGTAACTTCACTTTCGGGGTGTCACAAGTGTATACTTTTGTACAGTTCTAGACTGGGTGTTTTTCAGCTAACTTTCTTTTGCATTGGATTTTCTTGTGTTTCCTGTTGTGGCGCCTGGATTATTTGTATTGGTTGCATTTCGTCTTTTTCCAAATCTTTTAACTCTCTCCTGGCTCTGTTTCTTTTCTGCATAGGTTCTGATTTTGCAGTAACCTCTAATGCCCTTTTTCCATAATCAAAACTCTCTTTAATCCAAACAATACAGGTGTAGTTTCCTACATCTGTCTTACTTACATTTCGCAATGATAAAATCATAGTACCCCTTCGTGTATCACTATCCCATCGGATTGTAAACCCACTTGACAATTTGGACTCATTCTTCTGCCAATAGCAACTAATGTCTTGGATTGAACTTCTCATATCTCCAACAAAATCACAAGTCAAATTTACATCCATTCGTTCTTCTATATGTACAGTAGCATATGTATGTATTATTTGAGCGAAACCATTACTTAATCCTACCCAGCATAGTATTACCAAGATGTAAATCTCAGTTTTGTAGGAGTGATCATTTTTACCCCCCATTGTGATGGTACCTTCTTCACTCTGGTATAATGAATCCAATTATCAATTCCTGCTACTTTCACAGCGGTAAATGTTATCAATAGCACCAAATAAAGTCCATGCCACTGTTCCTTTAAAGGCTCCGTTTGCCAATTTCGAACATACGCTTGGTCTCCTGGTTGATTCTCCAACGGCAAAGGGCGATTCCAGATGATCGCGGCACGTAAGGCTGTGAGTAATCTGCTTAAAGAAATTATATAACTATAAACATCTTGATCTCCTTGGAGGTGTAAATCTGCACTTCCCATTCCCTTCGTTGGTGCAGTATATGGCTTACCGTACAGAATTTCATAGGGACTTACAGACAACCCTTCTCTAGGTTTTATACGAATTCTCAATAAAGCAAGGGGCAATGCCTGTGGCCATTGGATTTGAGCTTCCTGGCATATCTTTTTAATTTGTCCTTTTAATGTTTGATTCATCCTTTCTACCTTTCCACTAGATTGCGGCCTCCACGGTGTATGTAAATCCCAGCTAATTCCAAGCATTTCACTAATTTCCTGTACTATTTTAGCTATAAAGTGTGGGCCTCGATCTGAAGAAATTCCTAAAGGTACCCCAAATCTAGGTATGATCTCTTTTAACAAAGTTTTTACTACTTCTCTAGCTTGATTCGTTCTACAGGGAAATGCTTCTAGCCACCCTGAAAAGGTACATACGTATACCAATAAATACTTAAACCCTTTTGATTTAGGTAATTCTGCAAAATCCACTTGCCAATAGTCACCTGGTTCTATTCCCACTTTCAAAGTTCCCATTTGAATTTGTTTTCGTATTACCGGATTATTCTTTAAACATACTGGACACTTCGCATTCACCCCTTTTGCTATTGTTAACATTTGTGCAGATATAATGCTCCGCTTTAAAAACTGCACCAATGCTTCTGCTCCCCAATGGCATTTATTATGTTCAGTTTGTATTATTCGTTTCATAATTGTAGCAGGCACTACTACTTGTCCATTACCTGTTACATACCATCCATGTGAATTCTTCTGTGCCTTTACCAAATCGGCTAATTTTTCATCTTCTTGGGTATAAAAGGGATTTACAGAGAGATGAGCAGTAATCGGGCTTACCTTAGTAGGTATTAGAGCTAATTCAGTCCATACTTGCCGTGCAGCAATTTTGGCTGCCTGGTCTGCCTTCATGTTTCCTTGTGCCACATCGCTGTCATCCCTCTGATGTCCTCGACAATGCATTACAGCCACTTGCTGAGGTAGTACCACAGCCTCTAATAACTGTAAGATCTCGGTTCGATATTTAGTAATACTACCTTGAGCCGTCAACAATCCTCTTTCCTTCCATAAAGCTCCATGTATATGTATTATTCCAAAAGCGTATTTAGAATCTGCCCAAATATTCACCCTCTTATCCGTACTCGGTATTAAAGCCCGAATTAGAGCGACCAGTTCTGCCTTTTGCGCTGACGTTCCTGGCATTAATGCCTTTGCTTCAATTACTTCAAGCTTAGTAACCACAGCATATCCAGAATATCGTGTTCCATTCTCAACAAAGCTGCTACCATCTGTAAATAATGTCCAATCAGGATTTACAAGGGGAATATCTTTCAGATCTACCCTACTGGCGTAAGTTTGTTCGATCACCTCAATACAATCATGTTCCAGCTCGCCTTCCTCTATTTTGCTACCTAAAAATTCAGCGGGATTCAAACATGTTGTTATCTTTAAAAATATATCATCCTGTTCTCTCAATATTGCTTGATATTTCAACATTCTACTGGATGACAACCAATGACCCCCCTTTTGTTCCAAAACTGCAATCACCATGTGGGGCACAAATACTTCCATTTTTGTTCCCAATGTCAATTTTCTAGCTTCTTGGACTAACATTACAGTAGCAGCCACTGCTCGGAGGCAAGAAGGCCATCCGGCACTTACCATATCCAACTGCTTGGAAAAATAGCCCACCGGTCTCTTCCATGATCCAATTCGTTGAGTTAAAACTCCAAGCGCTAGTCGTTGCCGCTCATGTACAAAGAGTTGAAATGTTTTTGTCAAATCAGGCAATCCTAATGCTGGGGCTTCTTGCAGAGCCTGTTTTAAGTCTTGAAAAGCCCTTTTACACTCTAAACTCCAAACTAATTGTGGCTCTTTTAAAGCTGCATACAGTGGTTTGGCTAACAGTCCATAATTCAAAATCCAGAGTCTGCACCACCCTGTCATTCCTAGAAAAGTTCGTAACTCGTGCAAATTTCTAGGTTCAGGGATGGCACAAATCGCTTGTATTCTATTCACCCCCAACCGTCTTTGTCCTTGGGAAATTTCACATCCCAGATATATCACTTTTTCCCGGGCAATTTGGGCTTTTTCCTTAGAAACTCGATAACCGCTCTGTCCCAGTAAATTTAATCACGCAACTGTAACAGTAATGCAGTTTTCATACCTTTCTGTCGCCACGAAAATGTCATCCACATATTGCAACAATAAGTATGCTTTTGATGGTAATTGAAAATATCCTTGCTCCTTCCAATCCTCCAGTTCTCGTGCCAGCTGATTCCCAAATATTGTAGGACTGTTTTTGAAGCCTTGTGGTAACCTGGTCCAGGTCAGCTGTCGTTTTCGTCCTGTATCCGGATTTTCCCATTCAAACGCAAATAATTTCCTACTTTGTAATGCCAATGGGATGCAGAAGAAAGCATCTTTTAAATCAATTACAGAAAAGTATCTAAATTGTTCTGCCACAGATGTTAACAATGTATAAGGATTTGCTACTACTGGATGTATATCTTTAACTATTTCGTTTACAGCTCTTAAATCTTGAACTAACCTATAATCTCCGTTAGGTTTTCTTATAGGAAATATTGGTGTATTATATTCAGATTCACATTCTTCTAACACATTGTGCATCAAAAATTTTGCAATTAATGGTGCTACCCCTTTCCTAGCTTCTAACTGTATAGGATATTGTCTAACTCTTACCGGTTGGACACCTTCTTTCAATTCTACTATGACAGGTTTTGCTGCTTTCGCTAATCCCGGTACTTGTGTCTCCCATACCCATGGTACTACAGCGTTTTCTACCTCTATTGGTATTGTTGTATTAGCTATTTCTTTTACTATAAATATTCTAGCTATTTCTTCCTCAGGTATCTGCAACTTAGCTTTTCCATTTTCAAATATTATTTTAGCATTAAATCTTGACAATAAATCTCGTCCTAACAAAGATGTAGGACAATCCGGTACATAGAGAAATTCATGATCTAATTCTTTACCCCTAAAATTTAGATGCAATGGCCGCAGAAAGGGCCGTTGCTCTGTTTTTCCTGTAGCTCCTACCACAGTTATCATCGTATCTCCTATCTTTCCTAAACAAGTATTTAAAACAGAATAAGTTGCCCCAGCATCTACCAATAATTGTTTCTCTTCCCCATCAATTTCTGTTGTCACTTTTAATCCATCACTTAGTCAGCTACTATGTTGCCCCAAATGTCCTAACATCATTGTTTCTGCCATTGGTGTTCCTCCTACTGAAGTCTGCTGGGCCAAATTCATTTTCACTGGGCACTCATTTTTCCAATGTCCCTGTTGTCTGCAAAACGCACACTGATTTATCCCTAGCTGATTTTGAGGTATTCCCCGCATGCCTCCTACCCTGTATCCTCCTCGACCTCGTCCTCTACTTCTGCCTCTTATTCCTTGATTTACTCGTTGTAACATTGCTAATAATCCTGCCTGATTTCTCTTTGTGGTTTTTTTTTTTCTCCCTATTATTGTACACTTTCCAGCTGATTGCTTCCAAATTACTAAATCTCCTGGGGAAAAAGGAACTTTCCCATATACTTTATCAGTCCCCGAAATTGCCTCTCGTAAAGGGGCTAATAATACTTTACTGTTTTGCTCTTGTTCCTTCCTCCCTTGTCTTGTTCTCTGTGCAATTGGGGTTCGTTGCGCTTGTCTTGGGCATGATGAATGCCCTGGCGAACCCTTCGGTGTTAACTTAATCTGGATCGCTCCAGTATTAATTGATTCTGACGGTTTTACCGCCTTAATACTATCAGTATCACTATCGTCCCCTGCATCTATATTGGACATCACAGGGGCCGTCGGTGATGCTAAAAGTGATACATCCTCTGGCTCTCTTATTGAATTTTGTATTGCCAAACAAGTCATACGCTTCTTATTACCTACACATCCTTCACATTTTGTTTTATCTTTTTTTCGGGATGTACCAACAACATTCCACATTCTCTCTGCATATCTGGATGATTACGTATATCATAAAATAGATCAACATATGGTACTTCATCCCATTTTTCAAGTTCTTAACAATATCTCATTAATGGACCTATAACACCCGGATCTAAACTTCCGTGTTCAGGCCACCGGGGTCCATCATACTCATATTGTGGCCACCAATTCGTACAATAACCTATAAATCGACTTTTACTCATACTCTGAAAATATCCCGCACTTTTCCAATGCTTTAATAAACATCCTAACGGAGAATTATCCGGTATTACCATGGTCTTACACACTCACTCCACACACACACACTAAATCTACGGGGTAGAAAACGGAAAGATAGCCTCTGATGGGAAACAAAAGACCAAACCAAACTCACGAGACAGCCACGTATGTCCGTGAGTGCTGGACCTGCGGGGCTTTCGCTCCGTCTGACGGCCAGCGCCTAGGCTTCCACAGACCAGACCTCGAGCTCGTTAGCCCAACCTTGCGTGAATCGCCGTCACGTCTTATTAGGCAGGCACCCGACCAAATATTACAATAAAGCACCTTCGGGCTTACCACTTTGGGACGTCAGGAGCAGCGCAGAGCGGGCGCAGCCGATGGCTCCCCGAGAATTCCTCGGTGCCGGCACGGAGCAAAATCGGAAAGCGAACCGTCAACACTACTCCCGAAGTCCCATCTGGGTCGCCAGAAAACTGTTGCCCGTAAAGAAACACATAACTACGAAAGCAGTTATATGCGGTGCTTTATTCAGGGCCCGGGGTCTCAGGGACTCATGTCCAAAGCTGAGAATCCCAAATCCCCGTTTAACTTGGTTAATATTTATAGTGTTCGGTTACGTAACATAATCAACAGAATTGCTAAGCTACATGATTGTTTCCCATTTATAGTTTCTTCAGTTACTGTTGCCAAGATTTGCTTATCATTTACCTAGTTCATCAGATTGTGCTGTACCCAGTTCATCAGATTGTACTGTACCCACTTCATCAGATTGTACTGTACCCAACACCTGCAATTATACCTTCATCTTGTCTACCAAGTATAACCTATTCTAATCAATATAATGTAACAATTCCCCCCTTTGAAAATACTTCAAGTCTTCCAGACTGCAAGGATTTTCATCATCAGTTCCGCAGATTTCCATATTCTTTGGACCGTCTCAAACTGGTGATTGTAGCTGCAATGAATTATTTCCAATGTCTTCATATCTCGGGGGAAGTTCATGATTCTTCCTGGTAACAGCTTTTAAAATTTTCCCCAAGTGTTGCCGTTCCTTATTAACAATATTTTGAATCAAACGCAACACTCCCATAATAGCTAACATAATAATTATAATTATTATACACCATTGAATTAAAGATGCTACCCAACCAGAGATGTTCAATCCAAATGACTTTGCTAAAGCAGCAACCCAATTATGGGCACTTTCTTCTCTTTCTTCCTCAGTTGCATGTTCAATTTGCGTTAGCTGAGACAAATCACGTTCTACCGCGGCTGTAACATTCGGAATATGTACACAACAATGATCAATCTTATCTCGTAAATAACCACATACTCCATGTTCTTTTAGCAACAGCATATCTAATGCCATTCTATTTTGCAGGGTCATTTTTGTGGTTGCCTGTAATTGTAAGTTTATTTCCTTAAATCCTTCTTTAGTCACTCTTGCTAGCCTTTCCGTTTGTCCTAACAACCGGTACAACATTTCTCTATTCCGATAAGTACTAATTGGAGCAAACAATGATTCTAAAGCCCAACCTAACTTCACACCGGATGATGGTTCTTGCCAATCATCATCATCCTTTATTTCTCTCTTCATTATCCATAAATTTTCTAATCTACCCTTAAATGGCGCTTTCTTCCAAATTGGGCAGAGAGTTGGTAACCCTAAAGTTATTTCAGTCACCAACCCATCCAAGGGGAGGTGAGTCGTCCATTGTCCATCACTTGTAACCCAAACTAAATTTCCTGTGCTCCTGATCGTAGTTCTACAATCTATTCCCACTCCGAATTGTATTACAGGTTCACTCATTGAGTATTTAATTCCTCTACAGGCACAACCTGTCCTTAATGCAAGGACCACAGGTGGAAAGGTAACTTCACTTTCGGGGTGTCACAAGTGTATACTTTTGTACAGTTCTAGACTGGGTGTTTTTCAGCTAACTTTCTTTTGCATTGGATTTTCTTGTGTTTCCTGTTGTGGCGCCTGGATTATTTGTATTGGTTGCATTTCGTCTTTTTCCAAATCTTTTAACTCTCTCCTGGCTCTGTTTCTTTTCTGCATAGGTTCTGATTTTGCAGTAACCTCTAATGCCCTTTTTCCATAATCAAAACTCTCTTTAATCCAAACAATACAGGTGTAGTTTCCTACATCTGTCTTACTTACATTTCGCAATGATAAAATCATAGTACCCCTTCGTGTATCACTATCCCATCGGATTGTAAACCCACTTGACAATTTGGACTCATTCTTCTGCCAATAGCAACTAATGTCTTGGATTGAACTTCTCATATCTCCAACAAAATCACAAGTCAAATTTACATCCATTCGTTCTTCTATATGTACAGTAGCATATGTATGTATTATTTGAGCGAAACCATTACTTAATCCTACCCAGCATAGTATTACCAAGATGTAAATCTCAGTTTTGTAGGAGTGATCATTTTTACCCCCCATTGTGATGGTACCTTCTTCACTCTGGTATAATGAATCCAATTATCAATTCCTGCTACTTTCACAGCGGTAAATGTTATCAATAGCACCAAATAAAGTCCATGCCACTGTTCCTTTAAAGGCTCCGTTTGCCAATTTCGAACATACGCTTGGTCTCCTGGTTGATTCTCCAACGGCAAAGGGCGATTCCAGATGATCGCGGCACGTAAGGCTGTGAGTAATCTGCTTAAAGAAATTATATAACTATAAACATCTTGATCTCCTTGGAGGTGTAAATCTGCACTTCCCATTCCCTTCGTTGGTGCAGTATATGGCTTACCGTACAGAATTTCATAGGGACTTACAGACAACCCTTCTCTAGGTTTTATACGAATTCTCAATAAAGCAAGGGGCAATGCCTGTGGCCATTGGATTTGAGCTTCCTGGCATATCTTTTTAATTTGTCCTTTTAATGTTTGATTCTTCCTTTCTACCTTTCCACTAGATTGTGGCCTCCACGGTGTATGTAAATCCCAGCTAATTCCAAGCATTTCACTAATTTCCTGTACTATTTTAGCTATAAAGTGTGGGCCTCGATCTGAAGAAATTCCTAAAGGTACCCCAAATCTAGGTATGATCTCTTTTAACAAAGTTTTTACTACTTCTCTAGCTTGATTCGTTCTACAGGGAAATGCTTCTAGCCACCCTGAAAAGGTACATACGTATACCAATAAATACTTAAACCCTTTTGATTTAGGTAATTCTGCAAAATCCACTTGCCAATAATCACCTGGTTCTATTCCCACTTTCAAAGTTCCCATTTGAATTTGTTTTCGTATTACCGGATTATTCTTTAAACATACTGGACACTTCGCATTCACCCCTTTTGCTATTGTTAACATTTGTGCAGATATAATGCTCCGCTTTAAAAACTGCACCAATGCTTCTGCTCCCCAATGGCATTTATTATGTTCAGTTTGTATTATTCGTTTCATAATTGTAGCAGGCACTACTACTTGTCCATTACCTGTTACATACCATCCATGTGAATTCTTCTGTGCCTTTACCAAATCGGCTAATTTTTCATCTTCTTGGGTATAAAAGGGATTTACAGAGAGATGAGCAGTAATCGGGCTTACCTTAGTAGGTATTAGAGCTAATTCAGTCCATACTTGCCGTGCAGCAATTTTGGCTGCCTGGTCTGCCTTCATGTTTCCTTGTGCCACATCGCTGTCATCCCTCTGATGTCCTCGACAATGCATTACAGCCACTTGCTGAGGTAGTACCACAGCCTCTAATAACTGTAAGATCTCGGTTCGATATTTAGTAATACTACCTTGAGCCGTCAACAATCCTCTTTCCTTCCATAAAGCTCCATGTATATGTATTATTCCAAAAGCGTATTTAGAATCTGCCCAAATATTCACCCTCTTATCCGTACTCGGTATTAAAGCCCGAATTAGAGCGACCAGTTCTGCCTTTTGCGCTGACGTTCCTGGCATTAATGCCTTTGCTTCAATTACTTCAAGCTTAGTAACCACAGCATATCCAGAATATCGCGTTCCATTCTCAACAAAGCTGCTACCGTCTGTAAATAATGTCCAGTCAGGATTTACAAGGGGAATATCTTTCAGATCTACCCTACTGGCGTAAGTTTGTTCGATCACCTCAATACAATCATGTTCCAGCTCGCCTTCCTCTATTTTGCTACCTAAAAATTCAGCGGGATTCAAACATGTTGTTATCTTTAAAAATATATCATCCTGTTCTCTCAATATTGCTTGATATTTCAACATTCTACTGGATGACAACCAATGACCCCCCTTTTGTTCCAAAACTGCAATCACCACGTGGGGCACAAATACTTCCATTTTTGTTCCCAATGTCAATTTTCTAGCTTCTTGGACTAACGTTACAGTAGCAGCCACTGCTCGGAGGCAAGAAGGCCATCCGGCACTTACCATATCCAACTGCTTGGAAAAATAGCCCACCGGTCTCTTCCATGATCCAATTCGTTGAGTTAAAACTCCAAGCGCTAGTCGTTGCCGCTCATGTACAAAGAGTTGAAATGTTTTTGTCAAATCAGGCAATCCTAATGCTGGGGCTTCTTGCAGAGCCTGTTTTAAGTCTTGAAAAGCCCTTTTACACTCTAAACTCCAAACTAATTGTGGCTCTTTTAAAGCTGCATACAGTGGTTTGGCTAACAGTCCATAATTCAAAATCCAGAGTCTGCACCACCCTGTCATTCCTAGAAAAGTTCGTAACTCGTGCAAATTTCTAGGTTCAGGGATGGCACAAATCGCTTGTATTCTATTCACCCCCAACCGTCTTTGTCCTTGGGAAATTTCACATCCCAGATATATCACTTTTTCCCGGGCAATTTGGGCTTTTTCCTTAGAAACTCGATAACCGCTCTGTCCCAGTAAATTTAATCACGCAACTGTAACAGTAATGCAGTTTTCATACCTTTCTGTCGCCACGAAAATGTCATCCACATATTGCAACAATAAGTATGCTTTTGATGGTAATTGAAAATATCCTTGCTCCTTCCAATCCTCCAGTTCTCGTGCCAGCTGATTCCCAAATATTGTAGGACTGTTTTTGAAGCCTTGTGGTAACCTGGTCCAGGTCAGCTGTCGTTTTCGTCCTGTATCCGGATTTTCCCATTCAAACGCAAATAATTTCCTACTTTGTAATGCCAATGGGATGCAGAAGAAAGCATCTTTTAAATCAATTACAGAAAAGTATCTAAATTGTTCTGCCACAGATGTTAACAATGTATAAGGATTTGCTACTACTGGATGTATATCTTTAACTATTTCGTTTACAGCTCTTAAATCTTGAACTAACCTATAATCTCCGTTAGGTTTTCTTATAGGAAATATTGGTGTATTATATTCAGATTCACATTCTTCTAACACATTGTGCATCAAAAATTTTGCAATTAATGGTGCTACCCCTTTCCTAGCTTCTAACTGTATAGGATATTGTCTAACTCTTACCGGTTGGACACCTTCTTTCAATTCTACTATGACAGGTTTTGCTGCTTTCGCTAATCCCGGTACTTGTGTCTCCCATACCCATGGTACTACAGCGTTTTCTACCTCTATTGGTATTGTTGTATTAGCTATTTCTTTTACTATAAATATTCTAGCTATTTCTTCCTCAGGTATCTGCAACTTAGCTTTTCCATTTTCAAATATTATTTTAGCATTAAATCTTGACAATAAATCTCGTCCTAACAAAGATGTAGGACAATCCGGTACATAGAGAAATTCATGATCTAATTCTTTACCCCTAAAATTTAGATGCAATGGCCGCAGAAAGGGCCGTTGCTCTGTTTTTCCTGTAGCTCCTACCACAGTTATCATCGTATCTCCTATCTTTCCTAAACAAGTATTTAAAACAGAATAAGTTGCCCCAGTATCTACCAATAATTGTTTCTCTTCCCCATCAATTTCTGTTGTCACTTTTAATCCATCACTTAGTCAGCTACTATGTTGCCCCAAATGTCCTAACATCATTGTTTCTGCCATTGGTGTTCCTCCTACTGAAGTCTGCTGGGCCAAATTCATTTTCACTGGGCACTCATTTTTCCAATGTCCCTGTTGTCTGCAAAACGCACACTGATTTATCCCTAGCTGATTTTGAGGTATTCCCCGCATGCCTCCTACCCTGTATCCTCCTCGACCTCGTCCTCTACTTCTGCCTCTTATTCCTTGATTTACTCGTTGTAACATTGCTAATAATCCTGCCTGATTTCTCTTTGTGGTTTTTTTTTTTCTCCCTATTATTGTACACTTTCCAGCTGATTGCTTCCAAATTACTAAATCTCCTGGGGAAAAAGGAACTTTCCCATATACTTTATCAGTCCCCGAAATTGCCTCTCGTAAAGGGGCTAATAATACTTTACTGTTTTGCTCTTGTTCCTTCCTCCCTTGTCTTGTTCTCTGTGCAATTGGGGTTCGTTGCGCTTGTCTTGGGCATGATGAATGCCCTGGCGAACCCTTCGGTGTTAACTTAATCTGGATCGCTCCAGTATTAATTGATTCTGACGGTTTTACCGCCTTAATACTATCAGTATCACTATCGTCCCCTGCATCTATATTGGACATCACAGGGGCCGTCGGTGATGCTAAAAGTGATACATCCTCTGGCTCTCTTATTGAATTTTGTATTGCCAAACAAGTCATACGCTTCTTATTACCTACACATCCTTCACATTTTGTTTTATCTTTTTTTCGGGATGTACCAACAACATTCCACATTCTCTCTGCATATCTGGATGATTACGTATATCATAAAATAGATCAACATATGGTACTTCATCCCATTTTTCAAGTTCTTAACAATATCTCATTAATGGACCTATAACACCCGGATCTAAACTTCCGTGTTCAGGCCACCGGGGTCCATCATACTCATATTGTGGCCACCAATTCGTACAATAACCTATAAATCGACTTTTACTCATACTCTGAAAATATCCCGCACTTTTCCAATGCTTTAATAAACATCCTAACGGAGAATTATCCGGTATTACCATGGTCTTACACACTCACTCCACACACACACACTAAATCTACGGGGTAGAAAACGGAAAGATAGCCTCTGATGGGAAACAAAAGACCAAACCAAACTCACGAGACAGCCACGTATGTCCGTGAGTGCTGGACCTGCGGGGCTTTCGCTCCGTCTGACGGCCAGCGCCTAGGCTTCCACAGACCAGACCTCGAGCTCGTTAGCCCAACCTTGCGTGAATCGCCGTCACGTCTTATTAGGCAGGCACCCGACCAAATATTACAATAAAGCACCTTCGGGCTTACCACTTTGGGACGTCAGCAGCAGCGCAGAGCGGGCGCAGCCGATGGCTCCCCGAGAATTCCTCGGTGCCGGCACGGAGCAAAATCGGAAAGCGAACCGTCAACACTACTCCCGAAGTCCCATCTGGGTCGCCAGAAAACTGTTGCCCGTAAAGAAACACATAACTACGAAAGCAGTTATATGCGGTGCTTTATTCGGGGCCCGGGGTCTCAGGGACTCATGTCCAAAGCTGAGAATCCCAAATCCCCGTTTAACTTGGTTAATATTTATAGTGTTCGGTTACGTAACATAATCAACAGAATTGCTAAGCTACATGATTGTTTCCCATTTATAGTTTCTTCAGTTACTGTTGCCAAGATTTGCTTATCATTTACCTAGTTCATCAGATTGTGCTGTACCCAGTTCATCAGATTGTACTGTACCCACTTCATCAGATTGTACTGTACCCAACACCTGCAATTATACCTTCATCTTGTCTACCAAGTATAACCTATTCTAATCAATATAATGTAACAATTCCCCCCTTTGAAAATACTTCAAGTCTTCCAGACTGCAAGGATTTTCATCATCAGTTCCGCAGATTTCCATATTCTTTGGACCGTCTCAAACTGGTGATTGTAGCTGCAATGAATTATTTCCAATGTCTTCATATCTCGGGGGAAGTTCATGATTCTTCCTGGTAACAGCTTTTAAAATTTTCCCCAAGTGTTGCCGTTCCTTATTAACAATATTTTGAATCAAACGCAACACTCCCATAATAGCTAACATAATAATTATAATTATTATACACCATTGAATTAAAGATGCTACCCAACCAGAGATGTTCAATCCAAATGACTTTGCTAAAGCAGCCACCCAATTATGGGCACTTTCTTCTCTTTCTTCCTCAGTTGCATGTTCAATTTGCGTTAGCTGAGACAAATCACGTTCTACCGCGGCTGTAACATTCGGAATATGTACACAACAATGATCAATCTTATCTCGTAAATAACCACATACTCCATGTTCTTTTAGCAACAGCATATCTAATGCCATTCTATTTTGCAGGGTCATTTTTGTGGTTGCCTGTAATTGTAAGTTTATTTCCTTAAATCCTTCTTTAGTCACTCTTGCTAGCCTTTCCGTTTGTCCTAACAACCGGTACAACATTTCTCTATTCCGATAAGCACTAATTGGAGCAAACAATGATTCTAAAGCCCAACCTAACTTCACACCGGATGATGGTTCTTGCCAATCATCATCATCCTTTATTTCTCTCTTCATTATCCATAAATTTTCTAATCTACCCTTAAATGGCGCTTTCTTCCAAATTGGGCAGAGAGTTGGTAACCCTAAAGTTATTTCAGTCACCAACCCATCCAAGGGGAGGTGAGTCGTCCATTGTCCATCACTTGTAACCCAAACTAAATTTCCTGTGCTCCTGATCGTAGTTCTACAATCTATTCTCACTCCGAATTGTATTACAGGTTCACTCATGGAGTATTTAATTCCTCTACAGGCACAACCTGTCCTTAATGCAAGGACCACAGGTGGAAAGGTAACTTCACTTTCGGGGTGTCACAAGCGTATACTTTTGTACAGTTCTAGACTGGGTGTTTTTCAGCTAACTTTCTTTTGCATTGGATTTTCTTGTGTTTCCTGTTGTGGCGCCTGGATTATTTGTATTGGTTGCATTTCGTCTTTTTCCAAATCTTTTAACTCTCTCCTGGCTCTGTTTCTTTTCTGCATAGGTTCTGATTTTGCAGTAACCTCTAATGCCCTTTTTCCATAATCAAAACTCTCTTTAATCCAAACAATACAGGTGTAGTTTCCTACATCTGTCTTACTTACATTTCGCAATGATAAAATCATAGTACCCCTTCGTGTATCACTATCCCATCGGATTGTAAACCCAGTTGACAATTTGGACTCATTCTTCTGCCAATAGCAACTAATGTCTTGGATTGAACTTCTCATATCTCCAACAAAATCACAAGTCAAATTTACATCCATTCGTTCTTCTATATGTACAGTAGCATATGTATGTATTATTTGAGCGAAACCATTACTTAATCCTACCCAGCATAGTATTACCAAGATGTAAATCTCAGTTTTGTAGGAGTGATCATTTTTACCCCCCATTGTGATGGTACCTTCTTCACTCTGGTATAATGAATCCAATTATCAATTCCTGCTACTTTCACAGCGGTAAATGTTATCAATAGCACCAAATAAAGTCCATGCCACTGTTCCTTTAAAGGCTCCGTTTGCCAATTTCGAACATACGCTTGGTCTCCTGGTTGATTCTCCAACGGCAAAGGGCGATTCCAGATGATCGCGGCACGTAAGGCTGTGAGTAATCTGCTTAAAGAAATTATATAACTATAAACATCTTGATCTCCTTGGAGGTGTAAATCTGCACTTCCCATTCCCTTCGTTGGTGCAGTATATGGCTTACCGTACAGAATTTCATAGGGACTTACAGACAACCCTTCTCTAGGTTTTATACGAATTCTCAATAAAGCAAGGGGCAATGCCTGTGGCCATTGGATTTGAGCTTCCTGGCATATCTTTTTAATTTGTCCTTTTAATGTTTGATTCTTCCTTTCTACCTTTCCACTAGATTGTGGCCTCCACGGTGTATGTAAATCCCAGCTAATTCCAAGCATTTCACTAATTTCCTGTACTATTTTAGCTATAAAGTGTGGGCCTCGATCTGAAGAAATTCCTAAAGGTACCCCAAATCTAGGTATGATCTCTTTTAACAAAGTTTTTACTACTTCTCTAGCTTGATTCGTTCTACAGGGAAATGCTTCTAGCCACCCTGAAAAGGTACATACGTATACCAATAAATACTTAAACCCTTTTGATTTAGGTAATTCTGCAAAATCCACTTGCCAATAGTCACCTGGTTCTATTCCCACTTTCAAAGTTCCCATTGGAATTTGTTTTCGTATTACCGGATTATTCTTTAAACATACTGGACACTTCGCATTCACCCCTTTTGCTATTGTTAACATTTGTGCAGATATAATGCTCCGCTTTAAAAACTGCACCAATGCTTCTGCTCCCCAATGGCATTTATTATGTTCAGTTTGTATTATTCGTTTCATAATTGTAGCAGGCACTACTACTTGTCCATTACCTGTTACATACCATCCATGTGAATTCTTCTGTGCCTTTACCAAATCGGCTAATTTTTCATCTTCTTGGGTATAAAAGGGATTTACAGAGAGATGAGCAGTAATCGGGCTTACCTTAGTAGGTATTAGAGCTAATTCAGTCCATACTTGCCGTGCAGCAATTTTGGCTGCCTGGTCTGCCTTCATGTTTCCTTGTGCCACATCGCTGTCATCCCTCTGATGTCCTCGACAATGCATTACAGCCACTTGCTGAGGTAGTACCACAGCCTCTAATAACTGTAAGATCTCGGTTCGATATTTAATAATACTACCTTGAGCCGTCAACAATCCTCTTTCCTTCCATAAAGCTCCATGTATATGTATTATTCCAAAAGCGTATTTAGAATCTGTCCAAATATTCACTCTCTTATCCGTACTCGGTATTAAAGCCCGAATTAGAGCGACCAGTTCTGCCTTTTGCGCTGACGTTCCTGGCATTAATGCCTTTGCTTCAATTACTTCAAGCTTAGTAACCACAGCATATCCAGAATATCGCGTTCCATTCTCAACAAAGCTGCTACCGTCTGTAAATAATGTCCAGTCAGGATTTACAAGGGGAATATCTTTCAGATCTACCCTACTGGCGTAAGTTTGTTCGATCACCTCAATACAATCATGTTCCAGCTCGCCTTCCTCTATTTTGCTACCTAAAAATTCAGCGGGATTCAAACATGTTGTTATCTTTAAAAATATATCATCCTGTTCTCTCAATATTGCTTGATATTTCAACATTCTACTGGATGACAACCAATGACCCCCCTTTTGTTCCAAAACTGCAATCACCATGTGGGGCACAAATACTTCCATTTTTGTTCCCAATGTCAATTTTCTAGCTTCTTGGACTAACATTACAGTAGCAGCCACTGCTCGGAGGCAAGAAGGCCATCCGGCACTTACCATATCCAACTGCTTGGAAAAATAGCCCACCGGTCTCTTCCATGATCCAATTCGTTGAGTTAAAACTCCAAGCGCTAGTCGTTGCCGCTCATGTACAAAGAGTTGAAATGTTTTTGTCAAATCAGGCAATCCTAATGCTGGGGCTTCTTGCAGAGCCTGTTTTAAGTCTTGAAAAGCCCTTTTACACTCTAAACTCCAAACTAATTGTGGCTCTTTTAAAGCTGCATACAGTGGTTTGGCTAACAGTCCATAATTCAAAATCCAGAGTCTGCACCACCCTGTCATTCCTAGAAAAGTTCGTAACTCGTGCAAATTTCTAGGTTCAGGGATGGCACAAATCGCTTGTATTCTATTCACCCCCAACCGTCTTTGTCCTTGGGAAATTTCACATCCCAGATATATCACTTTTTCCCGGGCAATTTGGGCTTTTTCCTTAGAAACTCGATAACCGCTCTGTCCCAGTAAATTTAATCACGCAACTGTAACAGTAATGCAGTTTTCATACCTTTCTGTCGCCACGAAAATGTCATCCACATATTGCAACAATAAGTATGCTTTTGATGGTAATTGAAAATATCCTTGCTCCTTCCAATCCTCCAGTTCTCGTGCCAGCTGATTCCCAAATATTGTAGGACTGTTTTTGAAGCCTTGTGGTAACCTGGTCCAGGTCAGCTGTCGTTTTCGTCCTGTATCCGGATTTTCCCATTCAAACGCAAATAATTTCCTACTTTGTAATGCCAATGGGATGCAGAAGAAAGCATCTTTTAAATCAATTACAGAAAAGTATCTAAATTGTTCTGCCACAGATGTTAACAATGTATAAGGATTTGCTACTACTGGATGTATATCTTTAACTATTTCGTTTACAGCTCTTAAATCTTGAACTAACCTATAATCTCCGTTAGGTTTTCTTATAGGAAATATTGGTGTATTATATTCAGATTCACATTCTTCTAACACATTGTGCATCAAAAATTTTGCAATTAATGGTGCTACCCCTTTCCTAGCTTCTAACTGTATAGGATATTGTCTAACTCTTACCGGTTGGACACCTTCTTTCAATTCTACTATGACAGGTTTTGCTGCTTTCGCTAATCCCGGTACTTGTGTCTCCCATACCCATGGTACTACAGCGTTTTCTACCTCTATTGGTATTGTTGTATTAGCTATTTCTTTTACTATAAATATTCTAGCTATTTCTTCCTCAGGTATCTGCAACTTAGCTTTTCCATTTTCAAATATTATTTTAGCATTAAATCTTGACAATAAATCTCGTCCTAACAAAGATGTAGGACAATCCGGTACATAGAGAAATTCATGATCTAATTCTTTACCCCTAAAATTTAGATGCAATGGCCGCAGAAAGGGCCGTTGCTCTGTTTTTCCTGTAGCTCCTACCACAGTTATCATCGTATCTCCTATCTTTCCTAAACAAGTATTTAAAACAGAATAAGTTGCCCCAGTATCTACCAATAATTGTTTCTCTTCCCCATCAATTTCTGTTGTCACTTTTAATCCATCACTTAGTCAGCTACTATGTTGCCCCAAATGTCCTAACATCATTGTTTCTGCCATTGGTGTTCCTCCTACTGAAGTCTGCTGGGCCAAATTCATTTTCACTGGGCACTCATTTTTCCAATGTCCCTGTTGTCTGCAAAACGCACACTGATTTATCCCTAGCTGATTTTGAGGTATTCCCCGCATGCCTCCTACCCTGTATCCTCCTCGACCTCGTCCTCTACTTCTGCCTCTTATTCCTTGATTTACTCGTTGTAACATTGCTAATAATCCTGCCTGATTTCTCTTTGTGGTTTGTTGTTTTTTTGTTTTTTTTCCCTATTATTGTACACTTTCCAGCTGATTGCTTCCAAATTACTAAATCTCCTGGGGAAAAAGGAACTTTCCCATATACTTTATCAGTCCCCGAAATTGCCTCTCGTAAAGGGGCTAATAATACTTTACTGTTTTGCTCTTGTTCCTTCCTCCCTTGTCTTGTTCTCTGTGCAATTGGGGTTCGTTGCGCTTGTCTTGGGCATGATGAATGCCCTGGCGAACCCTTCGGTGTTAACTTAATCTGGATCGCTCCAGTATTAATTGATTCTGACGGTTTTACCGCCTTAATACTATCAGTATCACTATCGTCCCCTGCATCTATATCGGACATCACAGGGGCCGTCGGTGATGCTAAAAGTGATACCTCCTCTGGCTCTCTTATTGAATTTTGTATTGCCAAACAAGTCATACGCTTCTTATTACCTACACATCCTTCACATTTTGTTTTATCTTTTTTTCGGGATGTACCAACAACATTCCACATTCTCTCTGCATATCTGGATGATTACGTATATCATAAAATAGATCAACATATGGTACTTCATCCCATTTTTCAAGTTCTTAACAATATCTCATTAATGGACCTATAACACCCGGATCTAAACTTCCGTGTTCAGGCCACCGGGGTCCATCATACTCATATTGTGGCCACCAATTCGTACAATAATCTATAAATCGACTTTTACTCATACTCTGAAAATATCCCGCACTTTTCCAATGCTTTAATAAACATCCTAACGGAGAATTATCCGGTATTACCATGGTCTTACACACTCACTCCACACACACACACTAAATCTACGGGGTAGAAAACGGAAAGATAGCCTCTGATGGGAAACAAAAGACCAAACCAAACTCACGAGACAGCCACGTATGTCCGTGAGTGCTGGACCTGCGGGGCTTTCGCTCCGTCTGACGGCCAGCGCCTAGGCTTCCACAGACCAGACCTCGAGCTCGTTAGCCCAACCTTGCGTGAATCGCCGTCACGTCTTATTAGGCAGGCACCCGACCAAATATTACAATAAAGCACCTTCGGGCTTACCACTTTGGGACGTCAGGAGCAGCGCAGAGCGGGCGCAGCCGATGGCTCCCCGAGAATTCCTCGGTGCCGGCACGGAGCAAAATCGGAAAGCGAACCGTCAACACTACTCCCGAAGTCCCATCTGGGTCGCCAGAAAACTGTTGCCCGTAAAGAAACACATAACTACGAAAGCAGTTATATGCGGTGCTTTATTCGGGGCCCGGGGTCTCAGGGACTCATGTCCAAAGCTGAGAATCCCAAATCCCCGTTTAACTTGGTTAATATTTATAGTGTTCGGTTACGTAACATAATCAACAGAATTGCTAAGCTACATGATTGTTTCCCATTTATAGTTTCTTCAGTTACTGTTGCCAAGATTTGCTTATCATTTACCTAGTTCATCAGATTGTGCTGTACCCAGTTCATCAGATTGTACTGTACCCACTTCATCAGATTGTACTGTACCCAACACCTGCAATTATACCTTCATCTTGTCTACCAAGTATAACCTATTCTAATCAATATAATGTAACAATTCCCCCCTTTGAAAATACTTCAAGTCTTCCAGACTGCAAGGATTTTCATCATCAGTTCCGCAGATTTCCATATTCTTTGGACCGTCTCAAACTGGTGATTGTAGCTGCAATGAATTATTTCCAATGTCTTCATATCTCGGGGGAAGTTCATGATTCTTCCTGGTAACAGCTTTTAAAATTTTCCCCAAGTGTTGCCGTTCCTTATTAACAATATTTTGAATCAAACGCAACACTCCCATAATAGCTAACATAATAATTATAATTATTATACACCATTGAATTAAAGATGCTACCCAACCAGAGATGTTCAATCCAAATGACTTTGCTAAAGCAGCAACCCAATTATGGGCACTTTCTTCTCTTTCTTCCTCAGTTGCATGTTCAATTTGCGTTAGCTGAGACAAATCACGTTCTACCGCGGCTGTAACATTCGGAATATGTACACAACAATGATCAATCTTATCTCGTAAATAACCACATACTCCATGTTCTTTTAGCAACAGCATATCTAATGCCATTCTATTTTGCAGGGTCATTTTTGTGGTTGCCTGTAATTGTAAGTTTATTTCCTTAAATCCTTCTTTAGTCACTCTTGCTAGCCTTTCCGTTTGTCCTAACAACCGGTACAACATTTCTCTATTCCGATAAGCACTAATTGGAGCAAACAATGATTCTAAAGCCCAACCTAACTTCACACCGGATGATGGTTCTTGCCAATCATCATCATCCTTTATTTCTCTCTTCATTATCCATAAATTTTCTAATCTACCCTTAAATGGCGCTTTCTTCCAAATTGGGCAGAGAGTTGGTAACCCTAAAGTTATTTCAGTCACCAACCCATCCAAGGGGAGGTGAGTCGTCCATTGTCCATCACTGGTAACCCAAACTAAATTTCCTGTGCTCCTGATCGTAGTTCTACAATCTATTCTCACTCCGAATTGTATTACAGGTTCACTCATTGAGTATTTAATTCCTCTACAGGCACAACCTGTCCTTAATGCAAGGACCACAGGTGGAAAGGTAACTTCACTTTCGGGGTGTCACAAGTGTATACTTTTGTACAGTTCTAGACTGGGTGTTTTTCAGCTAACTTTCTTTTGCATTAGATTTTCTTGTGTTTCCTGTTGTGGCGCCTGGATTATTTGTATTGGTTGCATTTCGTCTTTTTCCAAATCTTTTAACTCTCTCCTGGCTCTGTTTCTTTTCTGCATAGGTTCTGATTTTGCAGTAACCTCTAATGCCCTTTTTCCATAATCAAAACTCTCTTTAATCCAAACAATACAGGTGTAGTTTCCTACATCTGTCTTACTTACATTTCGCAATGATAAAATCATAGTACCCCTTCGTGTATCACTATCCCATCGGATTGTAAACCCAGTTGACAATTTGGACTCATTCTTCTGCCAATAGCAACTAATGTCTTGGATTGAACTTCTCATATCTCCAACAAAATCACAAGTCAAATTTACATCCATTCGTTCTTCTATATGTACAGTAGCATACGTATGTATTATTTGAGCGAAACCATTACTTAATCCTACCCAGCATAGTATTACCAAGATGTAAATCTCAGTTTTGTAGGAGTGATCATTTTTACCCCCCATTGTGATGGTACCTTCTTCACTCTGGTATAATGAATCCAATTATCAATTCCTGCTACTTTCACAGCGGTAAATGTTATCAATAGCACCAAATAAAGTCCATGCCACTGTTCCTTTAAAGGCTCCGTTTGCCAATTTCGAACATACGCTTGGTCTCCTGGTTGATTCTCCAACGGCAAAGGGCGATTCCAGATGATCGCGGCACGTAAGGCTGTGAGTAATCTGCTTAAAGAAATTATATAACTATAAACATCTTGATCTCCTTGGAGGTGTAAATCTGCACTTCCCATTCCCTTCGTTGGTGCAGTATATGGCTTACCGTACAGAATTTCATAGGGACTTACAGACAACCCTTCTCTAGGTTTTATACGAATTCTCAATAAAGCAAGGGGCAATGCCTGTGGCCATTGGATTTGAGCTTCCTGGCATATCTTTTTAATTTGTCCTTTTAATGTTTGATTCTTCCTTTCTACCTTTCCACTAGATTGTGGCCTCCACGGTGTATGTAAATCCCAGCTAATTCCAAGCATTTCACTAATTTCCTGTACTATTTTAGCTATAAAGTGTGGGCCTCGATCTGAAGAAATTCCTAAAGGTACCCCAAATCTAGGTATGATCTCTTTTAACAAAGTTTTTACTACTTCTCTAGCTTGATTCGTTCTACAGGGAAATGCTTCTAGCCACCCTGAAAAGGTACATACGTATACCAATAAATACTTAAACCCTTTTGATTTAGGTAATTCTGCAAAATCCACTTGCCAATAGTCACCTGGTTCTATTCCCACTTTCAAAGTTCCCATTTGAATTTGTTTTCGTATTACCGGATTATTCTTTAAACATACTGGACACTTCGCATTCACCCCTTTTGCTATTGTTAACATTTGTGCAGATATAATGCTCCGCTTTAAAAACTGCACCAATGCTTCTGCTCCCCAATGGCATTTATTATGTTCAGTTTGTATTATTCGTTTCATAATTGTAGCAGGCACTACTACTTGTCCATTACCTGTTACATACCATCCATGTGAATTCTTCTGTGCCTTTACCAAATCGGCTAATTTTTCATCTTCTTGGGTATAAAAGGGATTTACAGAGAGATGAGCAGTAATCGGGCTTACCTTAGTAGGTATTAGAGCTAATTCAGTCCATACTTGCCGTGCAGCAATTTTGGCTGCCTGGTCTGCCTTCATGTTTCCTTGTGCCACATCGCTGTCATCCCTCTGATGTCCTCGACAATGCATTACAGCCACTTGCTGAGGTAGTACCACAGCCTCTAATAACTGTAAGATCTCGGTTCGATATTTAGTAATACTACCTTGAGCCGTCAACAATCCTCTTTCCTTCCATAAAGCTCCATGTATATGTATTATTCCAAAAGCGTATTTAGAATCTGCCCAAATATTCACCCTCTTATCCGTACTCGGTATTAAAGCCCGAATTAGAGCGACCAGTTCTGCCTTTTGCGCTGACGTTCCTGGCATTAATGCCTTTGCTTCAATTACTTCAAGCTTAGTAACCACAGCATATCCAGAATATCGCGTTCCATTCTCAACAAAGCTGCTACCGTCTGTAAATAATGTCCAGTCAGGATTTACAAGGGGAATATCTTTCAGATCTACCCTACTGGCGTAAGTTTGTTCGATCACCTCAATACAATCATGTTCCAGCTCGCCTTCCTCTATTTTGCTACCTAAAAATTCAGCGGGATTCAAACATGTTGTTATCTTTAAAAATATATCATCCTGTTCTCTCAATATTGCTTGATATTTCAACATTCTACTGGATGACAACCAATGACCCCCCTTTTGTTCCAAAACTGCAATCACCATGTGGGGCACAAATACTTCCATTTTTGTTCCCAATGTCAATTTTCTAGCTTCTTGGACTAACATTACAGTAGCAGCCACTGCTCGGAGGCAAGAAGGCCATCCGGCACTTACCATATCCAACTGCTTGGAAAAATAGCCCACCGGTCTCTTCCATGATCCAATTCGTTGAGTTAAAACTCCAAGCGCTAGTCGTTGCCGCTCATGTACAAAGAGTTGAAATGTTTTTGTCAAATCAGGCAATCCTAATGCTGGGGCTTCTTGCAGAGCCTGTTTTAAGTCTTGAAAAGCCCTTTTACACTCTAAACTCCAAACTAATTGTGGCTCTTTTAAAGCTGCATACAGTGGTTTGGCTAACAGTCCATAATTCAAAATCCAGAGTCTGCACCACCCTGTCATTCCTAGAAAAGTTCGTAACTCGTGCAAATTTCTAGGTTCAGGGATGGCACAAATCGCTTGTATTCTATTCACCCCCAACCGTCTTTGTCCTTGGGAAATTTCACATCCCAGATATATCACTTTTTCCCGGGCAATTTGGGCTTTTTCCTTAGAAACTCGATAACCGCTCTGTCCCAGTAAATTTAATCACGCAACTGTAACAGTAATGCAGTTTTCATACCTTTCTGTCGCCACGAAAATGTCATCCACATATTGCAACAATAAGTATGCTTTTGATGGTAATTGAAAATATCCTTGCTCCTTCCAATCCTCCAGTTCTCGTGCCAGCTGATTCCCAAATATTGTAGGACTGTTTTTGAAGCCTTGTGGTAACCTGGTCCAGGTCAGCTGTCGTTTTCGTCCTGTATCCGGATTTTCCCATTCAAACGCAAATAATTTCCTACTTTGTAATGCCAATGGGATGCAGAAGAAAGCATCTTTTAAATCAATTACAGAAAAGTATCTAAATTGTTCTGCCACAGATGTTAACAATGTATAAGGATTTGCTACTACTGGATGTATATCTTTAACTATTTCGTTTACAGCTCTTAAATCTTGAACTAACCTATAATCTCCGTTAGGTTTTCTTATAGGAAATATTGGTGTATTATATTCAGATTCACATTCTTCTAACACATTGTGCATCAAAAATTTTGCAATTAATGGTGCTACCCCTTTCCTAGCTTCTAACTGTATAGGATATTGTCTAACTCTTACCGGTTGGACACCTTCTTTCAATTCTACTATGACAGGTTTTGCTGCTTTCGCTAATCCCGGTACTTGTGTCTCCCATACCCATGGTACTACAGCGTTTTCTACCTCTATTGGTATTGTTGTATTAGCTATTTCTTTTACTATAAATATTCTAGCTATTTCTTCCTCAGGTATCTGCAACTTAGCTTTTCCATTTTCAAATATTATTTTAGCATTAAATCTTGACAATAAATCTCGTCCTAACAAAGATGTAGGACAATCCGGTACATAGAGAAATTCATGATCTAATTCTTTACCCCTAAAATTTAGATGCAATGGCCGCAGAAAGGGCCGTTGCTCTGTTTTTCCTGTAGCTCCTACCACAGTTATCATCGTATCTCCTATCTTTCCTAAACAAGTATTTAAAACAGAATAAGTTGCCCCAGTATCTACCAATAATTGTTTCTCTTCCCCATCAATTTCTGTTGTCACTTTTAATCCATCACTTAGTCAGCTACTATGTTGCCCCAAATGTCCTAACATCATTGTTTCTGCCATTGGTGTTCCTCCTACTGAAGTCTGCTGGGCCAAATTCATTTTCACTGGGCACTCATTTTTCCAATGTCCCTGTTGTCTGCAAAACGCACACTGATTTATCCCTAGCTGATTTTGAGGTATTCCCCGCATGCCTCCTACCCTGTATCCTCCTCGACCTCGTCCTCTACTTCTGCCTCTTATTCCTTGATTTACTCGTTGTAACATTGCTAATAATCCTGCCTGATTTCTCTTTGTGGTTTGTTGTTTTTTTGTTTTTTTTCCCTATTATTGTACACTTTCCAGCTGATTGCTTCCAAATTACTAAATCTCCTGGGGAAAAAGGAACTTTCCCATATACTTTATCAGTCCCCGAAATTGCCTCTCGTAAAGGGGCTAATAATACTTTACTGTTTTGCTCTTGTTCCTTCCTCCCTTGTCTTGTTCTCTGTGCAATTGGGGTTCGTTGCGCTTGTCTTGGGCATGATGAATGCCCTGGCGAACCCTTCGGTGTTAACTTAATCTGGATCGCTCCAGTATTAATTGATTCTGACGGTTTTACCGCCTTAATACTATCAGTATCACTATCGTCCCCTGCATCTATATCGGACATCACAGGGGCCGTCGGTGATGCTAAAAGTGATACCTCCTCTGGCTCTCTTATTGAATTTTGTATTGCCAAACAAGTCATACGCTTCTTATTACCTACACATCCTTCACATTTTGTTTTATCTTTTTTTCGGGATGTACCAACAACATTCCACATTCTCTCTGCATATCTGGATGATTACGTATATCATAAAATAGATCAACATATGGTACTTCATCCCATTTTTCAAGTTCTTAACAATATCTCATTAATGGACCTATAACACCCGGATCTAAACTTCCGTGTTCAGGCCACCGGGGTCCATCATACTCATATTGTGGCCACCAATTCGTACAATAACCTATAAATCGACTTTTACTCATACTCTGAAAATATCCCGCACTTTTCCAATGCTTTAATAAACATCCTAACGGAGAATTATCCGGTATTACCATGGTCTTACACACTCACTCCACACACACACACACACTAAATCTACGGGGTAGAAAACGGAAAGATAGCCTCTGATGGGAAACAAAAGACCAAACCAAACTCACGAGACAGCCACGTATGTCCGTGAGTGCTGGACCTGCGGGGCTTTCGCTCCGTCTGACGGCCAGCGCCTAGGCTTCCACAGACCAGACCTCGAGCTCGTTAGCCCAACCTTGCGTGAATCGCCGTCACGTCTTATTAGGCAGGCACCCGACCAAATATTACAATAAAGCACCTTCGGGCTTACCACTTTGGGACGTCAGCAGCAGCGCAGAGCGGGCGCAGCCGATGGCTCCCCGAGAATTCCTCGGTGCCGGCACGGAGCAAAATCGGAAAGCGAACCGTCAACACTACTCCCGAAGTCCCATCTGGGTCGCCAGAAAACTGTTGCCCGTAAAGAAACACATAACTACGAAAGCAGTTATATGCGGTGCTTTATTCGGGGCCCGGGGTCTCAGGGACTCATGTCCAAAGCTGAGAATCCCAAATCCCCGTTTAACTTGGTTAATATTTATAGTGTTCGGTTACGTAACATAATCAACAGAATTGCTAAGCTACATGATTGTTTCCCATTTATAGTTTCTTCAGTTACTGTTGCCAAGATTTGCTTATCATTTACCTAGTTCATCAGATTGTGCTGTACCCAGTTCATCAGATTGTACTGTACCCACTTCATCAGATTGTACTGTACCCAACACCTGCAATTATACCTTCATCTTGTCTACCAAGTATAACCTATTCTAATCAATATAATGTAACAATTCCCCCCTTTGAAAATACTTCAAGTCTTCCAGACTGCAAGGATTTTCATCATCAGTTCCGCAGATTTCCATATTCTTTGGACCGTCTCAAACTGGTGATTGTAGCTGCAATGAATTATTTCCAATGTCTTCATATCTCGGGGGAAGTTCATGATTCTTCCTGGTAAGAGCTTTTAAAATTTTCCCCAAGTGTTGCCGTTCCTTATTAACAATATTTTGAATCAAACGCAACACTCCCATAATAGCTAACATAATAATTATAATTATTATACACCATTGAATTAAAGATGCTACCCAACCAGAGATGTTCAATCCAAATGACTTTGCTAAAGCAGCAACCCAATTATGGGCACTTTCTTCTCTTTCTTCCTCAGTTGCATGTTCAATTTGCGTTAGCTGAGACAAATCACGTTCTACCGCGGCTGTAACATTCGGAATATGTACACAACAATGATCAATCTTATCTCGTAAATAACCACATACTCCATGTTCTTTTAGCAACAGCATATCTAATGCCATTCTATTTTGCAGGGTCATTTTTGTGGTTGCCTGTAATTGTAAGTTTATTTCCTTAAATCCTTCTTTAGTCACTCTTGCTAGCCTTTCCGTTTGTCCTAACAACCGGTACAACATTTCTCTATTCCGATAAGCACTAATTGGAGCAAACAATGATTCTAAAGCCCAACCTAACTTCACACCGGATGATGGTTCTTGCCAATCATCATCATCCTTTATTTCTCTCTTCATTATCCATAAATTTTCTAATCTACCCTTAAATGGCGCTTTCTTCCAAATTGGGCAGAGAGTTGGTAACCCTAAAGTTATTTCAGTCACCAACCCATCCAAGGGGAGGTGAGTCGTCCATTGTCCATCACTGGTAACCCAAACTAAATTTCCTGTGCTCCCGATCGTAGTTCTACAATCTATTCTCACTCCGAATTGTATTACAGGTTCACTCATTGAGTATTTAATTCCTCTACAGGCACAACCTGTCCTTAATGCAAGGACCACAGGTGGAAAGGTAACTTCACTTTCGGGGTGTCACAAGTGTATACTTTTGTACAGTTCTAGACTGGGTGTTTTTCAGCTAACTTTCTTTTGCATTAGATTTTCTTGTGTTTCCTGTTGTGGCGCCTGGATTATTTGTATTGGTTGCATTTCGTCTTTTTCCAAATCTTTTAACTCTCTCCTGGCTCTGTTTCTTTTCTGCATAGGTTCTGATTTTGCAGTAACCTCTAATGCCCTTTTTCCATAATCAAAACTCTCTTTAATCCAAACAATACAGGTGTAGTTTCCTACATCTGTCTTACTTACATTTCGCAATGATAAAATCATAGTACCCCTTCGTGTATCACTATCCCATCGGATTGTAAACCCAGTTGACAATTTGGACTCATTCTTCTGCCAATAGCAACTAATGTCTTGGATTGAACTTCTCATATCTCCAACAAAATCACAAGTCAAATTTACATCCATTCGTTCTTCTATATGTACAGTAGCATACGTATGTATTATTTGAGCGAAACCATTACTTAATCCTACCCAGCATAGTATTACCAAGATGTAAATCTCAGTTTTGTAGGAGTGATCATTTTTACCCCCCATTGTGATGGTACCTTCTTCACTCTGGTATAATGAATCCAATTATCAATTCCTGCTACTTTCACAGCGGTAAATGTTATCAATAGCACCAAATAAAGTCCATGCCACTGTTCCTTTAAAGGCTCCGTTTGCCAGTTTCGAACATACGCTTGGTCTCCTGGTTGATTCTCCAACGGCAAAGGGCGATTCCAGATGATCGCGGCACGTAAGGCTGTGAGTAATCTGCTTAAAGAAATTATATAACTATAAACATCTTGATCTCCTTGGAGGTGTAAATCTGCACTTCCCGTTCCCTTCGTTGGTGCAGTATATGGCTTACCGTACAGAATTTCATAGGGACTTACAGACAACCCTTCTCTAGGTTTTATACGAATTCTCAATAAAGCAAGGGGCAATGCCTGTGGCCATTGGATTTGAGCTTCCTGGCATATCTTTTTAATTTGTCCTTTTAATGTTTGATTCATCCTTTCTACCTTTCCACTAGATTGTGGCCTCCACGGTGTATGTAAATCCCAGCTAATTCCAAGCATTTCACTAATTTCCTGTACTATTTTAGCTATAAAGTGTGGGCCTCGATCTGAAGAAATTCCTAAAGGTACCCCAAATCTAGGTATGATCTCTTTTAACAAAGTTTTTACTACTTCTCTAGCTTGATTCGTTCTACAGGGAAATGCTTCTAGCCACCCTGAAAAGGTACATACGTATACCAATAAATACTTAAACCCTTTTGATTTAGGTAATTCTGCAAAATCCACTTGCCAATAGTCACCTGGTTCTATTCCCACTTTCAAAGTTCCCATTGGAATTTGTTTTCGTATTACCGGATTATTCTTTAAACATACTGGACACTTCGCATTCACCCCTTTTGCTATTGTTAACATTTGTGCAGATATAATGCTCCGCTTTAAAAACTGCACCAATGCTTCTGCTCCCCAATGGCATTTATTATGTTCAGTTTGTATTATTCGTTTCATAATTGTAGCAGGCACTACTACTTGTCCATTACCTGTTACATACCATCCATGTGAATTCTTCTGTGCCTTTACCAAATCGGCTAATTTTTCATCTTCTCGGGTATAAAAGGGATTTACAGAGAGATGAGCAGTAATCGGGCTTACCTTAGTAGGTATTAGAGCTAATTCAGTCCATACTTGCCGTGCAGCAATTTTGGCTGCCTGGTCTGCCTTCATGTTTCCTTGTGCCACATCGCTGTCATCCCTCTGATGTCCTCGACAATGCATTACAGCCACTTGCTGAGGTAGTACCACAGCCTCTAATAACTGTAAGATCTCGGTTCGATATTTAATAATACTACCTTGAGCCGTCAACAATCCTCTTTCCTTCCATAAAGCTCCATGTATATGTATTATTCCAAAAGCGTATTTAGAATCTGTCCAAATATTCACTCTCTTATCCGTACTCGGTATTAAAGCCCGAATTAGAGCGACCAGTTCTGCCTTTTGCGCTGACGTTCCTGGCATTAATGCCTTTGCTTCAATTACTTCAAGCTTAGTAACCACAGCATATCCAGAATATCGTGTTCCATTCTCAACAAAGCTGCTACCGTCTGTAAATAATGTCCAGTCAGGATTTACAAGGGGAATATCTTTCAGATCTACCCTACTGGCGTAAGTTTGTTCGATCACCTCAATACAATCATGTTCCAGCTCGCCTTCCTCTATTTTGCTACCTAAAAATTCAGCGGGATTCAAACATGTTGTTATCTTTAAAAATATATCATCCTGTTCTCTCAATATTGCCTGATATTTCAACATTCTACTGGATGACAACCAATGACCCCCCTTTTGTTCCAAAACTGCAATCACCATGTGGGGCACAAATACTTCCATTTTTGTTCCCAATGTCAATTTTCTAGCTTCTTGGACTAACGTTACAGTAGCAGCCACTGCTCGGAGGCAAGAAGGCCATCCGGCACTTACCATATCCAACTGCTTGGAAAAATAGCCCACCGGTCTCTTCCATGATCCAATTCGTTGAGTTAAAACTCCAAGCGCTAGTCGTTGCCGCTCATGTACAAAGAGTTGAAATGTTTTTGTCAAATCAGGCAATCCTAATGCTGGGGCTTCTTGCAGAGCCTGTTTTAAGTCTTGAAAAGCCCTTTTACACTCTAAACTCCAAACTAATTGTGGCTCTTTTAAAGCTGCATACAGTGGTTTGGCTAACAGTCCATAATTCAAAATCCAGAGTCTGCACCACCCTGTCATTCCTAGAAAAGTTCGTAACTCGTGCAAATTTCTAGGTTCAGGGATGGCACAAATCGCTTGTATTCTATTCACCCCCAACCGTCTTTGTCCTTGGGAAATTTCACATCCCAGATATATCACTTTTTCCCGGGCAATTTGGGCTTTTTCCTTAGAAACTCGATAACCGCTCTGTCCCAGTAAATTTAATCACGCAACTGTAACAGTAATGCAGTTTTCATACCTTTCTGTCGCCACGAAAATGTCATCCACATATTGCAACAATAAGTATGCTTTTGATGGTAATTGAAAATATCCTTGCTCCTTCCAATCCTCCAGTTCTCGTGCCAGCTGATTCCCAAATATTGTAGGACTGTTTTTGAAGCCTTGTGGTAACCTGGTCCAGGTCAGCTGTCGTTTTCGTCCTGTATCCGGATTTTCCCATTCAAACGCAAATAATTTCCTACTTTGTAATGCCAATGGGATGCAGAAGAAAGCATCTTTTAAATCAATTACAGAAAAGTATCTAAATTGTTCTGCCACAGATGTTAACAATGTATAAGGATTTGCTACTACTGGATGTATATCTTTAACTATTTCGTTTACAGCTCTTAAATCTTGAACTAACCTATAATCTCCGTTAGGTTTTCTTATAGGAAATATTGGTGTATTATATTCAGATTCACATTCTTCTAACACATTGTGCATCAAAAATTTTGCAATTAATGGTGCTACCCCTTTCCTAGCTTCTAACTGTATAGGATATTGTCTAACTCTTACCGGTTGGACACCTTCTTTCAATTCTACTATGACAGGTTTTGCTGCTTTCGCTAATCCCGGTACTTGTGTCTCCCATACCCATGGTACTACAGCGTTTTCTACCTCTATTGGTATTGTTGTATTAGCTATTTCTTTTACTATAAATATTCTAGCTATTTCTTCCTCAGGTATCTGCAACTTAGCTTTTCCATTTTCAAATATTATTTTAGCATTAAATCTTGACAATAAATCTCGTCCTAACAAAGATGTAGGACAATCCGGTACATAGAGAAATTCATGATCTAATTCTTTACCCCTAAAATTTAGATGCAATGGCCGCAGAAAGGGCCGTTGCTCTGTTTTTCCTGTAGCTCCTACCACAGTTATCATCGTATCTCCTATCTTTCCTAAACAAGTATTTAAAACAGAATAAGTTGCCCCAGTATCTACCAATAATTGTTTCTCTTCCCCATCAATTTCTGTTGTCACTTTTAATCCATCACTTAGTCAGCTACTATGTTGCCCCAAATGTCCTAACATCATTGTTTCTGCCATTGGTGTTCCTCCTACTGAAGTCTGCTGGGCCAAATTCATTTTCACTGGGCACTCATTTTTCCAATGTCCCTGTTGTCTGCAAAACGCACACTGATTTATCCCTAGCTGATTTTGAGGTATTCCCCGCATGCCTCCTACCCTGTATCCTCCTCGACCTCGTCCTCTACTTCTGCCTCTTATTCCTTGATTTACTCGTTGTAACATTGCTAATAATCCTGCCTGATTTCTCTTTGTGGTTTGTTGTTTTTTTGTTTTTTTTCCCTATTATTGTACACTTTCCAGCTGATTGCTTCCAAATTACTAAATCTCCTGGGGAAAAAGGAACTTTCCCATATACTTTATCAGTCCCCGAAATTGCCTCTCGTAAAGGGGCTAATAATACTTTACTGTTTTGCTCTTGTTCCTTCCTCCCTTGTCTTGTTCTCTGTGCAATTGGGGTTCGTTGCGCTTGTCTTGGGCATGATGAATGCCCTGGCGAACCCTTCGGTGTTAACTTAATCTGGATCGCTCCAGTATTAATTGATTCTGACGGTTTTACCGCCTTAATACTATCAGTATCACTATCGTCCCCTGCATCCATATCGGACATCACAGGGGCCGTCGGTGATGCTAAAAGTGATACCTCCTCTGGCTCTCTTATTGAATTTTGTATTGCCAAACAAGTCATACGCTTCTTATTACCTACACATCCTTCACATTTTGTTTTATCTTTTTTTCGGGATGTACCAACAACATTCCACATTCTCTCTGCATATCTGGATGATTACGTATATCATAAAATAGATCAACATATGGTACTTCATCCCATTTTTCAAGTTCTTAACAATATCTCATTAATGGACCTATAACACCCGGATCTAAACTTCCGTGTTCAGGCCACCGGGGTCCATCATACTCATATTGTGGCCACCAATTCGTACAATAATCTATAAATCGACTTTTACTCATACTCTGAAAATATCCCGCACTTTTCCAATGCTTTAATAAACATCCTAACGGAGAATTATCCGGTATTACCATGGTCTTACACACTCACTCCACACACACACACACACTAAATCTACGGGGTAGAAAACGGAAAGATAGCCTCTGATGGGAAACAAAAGACCAAACCAAACTCACGAGACAGCCACGTATGTCCGTGAGTGCTGGACCTGCGGGGCTTTCGCTCCGTCTGACGGCCAGCGCCTAGGCTTCCACAGACCAGACCTCGAGCTCGTTAGCCCAACCTTGCGTGAATCGCCGTCACGTCTTATTAGGCAGGCACCCGACCAAATATTACAATAAAGCACCTTCGGGCTTACCACTTTGGGACGTCAGGAGCAGCGCAGAGCGGGCGCAGCCGATGGCTCCCCGAGAATTCCTCGGTGCCGGCACGGAGCAAAATCGGAAAGCGAACCGTCAACACTACTCCCGAAGTCCCATCTGGGTCGCCAGAAAACTGTTGCCCGTAAAGAAACACATAACTACGAAAGCAGTTATATGCGGTGCTTTATTCGGGGCCCGGGGTCTCAGGGACTCATGTCCAAAGCTGAGAATCCCAAATCCCCGTTTAACTTGGTTAATATTTATAGTGTTCGGTTACGTAACATAATCAACAGAATTGCTAAGCTACATGATTGTTTCCCATTTATAGTTTCTTCAGTTACTGTTGCCAAGATTTGCTTATCATTTACCTAGTTCATCAGATTGTGCTGTACCCAGTTCATCAGATTGTACTGTACCCACTTCATCAGATTGTACTGTACCCAACACCTGCAATTATACCTTCATCTTGTCTACCAAGTATAACCTATTCTAATCAATATAATGTAACAATTCCCCCCTTTGAAAATACTTCAAGTCTTCCAGACTGCAAGGATTTTCATCATCAGTTCCGCAGATTTCCATATTCTTTGGACCGTCTCAAACTGGTGATTGTAGCTGCAATGAATTATTTCCAATGTCTTCATATCTCGGGGGAAGTTCATGATTCTTCCTGGTAAGAGCTTTTAAAATTTTCCCCAAGTGTTGCCGTTCCTTATTAACAATATTTTGAATCAAACGCAACACTCCCATAATAGCTAACATAATAATTATAATTATTATACACCATTGAATTAAAGATGCTACCCAACCAGAGATGTTCAATCCAAATGACTTTGCTAAAGCAGCAACCCAATTATGGGCACTTTCTTCTCTTTCTTCCTCAGTTGCATGTTCAATTTGCGTTAGCTGAGACAAATCACGTTCTACCGCGGCTGTAACATTCGGAATATGTACACAACAATGATCAATCTTATCTCGTAAATAACCACATACTCCATGTTCTTTTAGCAACAGCATATCTAATGCCATTCTATTTTGCAGGGTCATTTTTGTGGTTGCCTGTAATTGTAAGTTTATTTCCTTAAATCCTTCTTTAGTCACTCTTGCTAGCCTTTCCGTTTGTCCTAACAACCGGTACAACATTTCTCTATTCCGATAAGTACTAATTGGAGCAAACAATGATTCTAAAGCCCAACCTAACTTCACACCGGATGATGGTTCTTGCCAATCATCATCATCCTTTATTTCTCTCTTCATTATCCATAAATTTTCTAATCTACCCTTAAATGGCGCTTTCTTCCAAATTGGGCAGAGAGTTGGTAACCCTAAAGTTATTTCAGTCACCAACCCATCCAAGGGGAGGTGAGTCGTCCATTGTCCATCACTGGTAACCCAAACTAAATTTCCTGTGCTCCCGATCGTAGTTCTACAATCTATTCTCACTCCGAATTGTATTACAGGTTCACTCATTGAGTATTTAATTCCTCTACAGGCACAACCTGTCCTTAATGCAAGGACCACAGGTGGAAAGGTAACTTCACTTTCGGGGTGTCACAAGTGTATACTTTTGTACAGTTCTAGACTGGGTGTTTTTCAGCTAACTTTCTTTTGCATTGGATTTTCTTGTGTTTCCTGTTGTGGCGCCTGGATTATTTGTATTGGTTGCATTTCGTCTTTTTCCAAATCTTTTAACTCTCTCCTGGCTCTGTTTCTTTTCTGCATAGGTTCTGATTTTGCAGTAACCTCTAATGCCCTTTTTCCATAATCAAAACTCTCTTTAATCCAAACAATACAGGTGTAGTTTCCTACATCTGTCTTACTTACATTTCGCAATGATAAAATCATAGTACCCCTTCGTGTATCACTATCCCATCGGATTGTAAACCCACTTGACAATTTGGACTCATTCTTCTGCCAATAGCAACTAATGTCTTGGATTGAACTTCTCATATCTCCAACAAAATCACAAGTCAAATTTACATCCATTCGTTCTTCTATATGTACAGTAGCATATGTATGTATTATTTGAGCGAAACCATTACTTAATCCTACCCAGCATAGTATTACCAAGATGTAAATCTCAGTTTTGTAGGAGTGATCATTTTTACCCCCCATTGTGATGGTACCTTCTTCACTCTGGTATAATGAATCCAATTATCAATTCCTGCTACTTTCACAGCGGTAAATGTTATCAATAGCACCAAATAAAGTCCATGCCACTGTTCCTTTAAAGGCTCCGTTTGCCAATTTCGAACATACGCTTGGTCTCCTGGTTGATTCTCCAACGGCAAAGGGCGATTCCAGATGATCGCGGCACGTAAGGCTGTGAGTAATCTGCTTAAAGAAATTATATAACTATAAACATCTTGATCTCCTTGGAGGTGTAAATCTGCACTTCCCATTCCCTTCGTTGGTGCAGTATATGGCTTACCGTACAGAATTTCATAGGGACTTACAGACAACCCTTCTCTAGGTTTTATACGAATTCTCAATAAAGCAAGGGGCAATGCCTGTGGCCATTGGATTTGAGCTTCCTGGCATATCTTTTTAATTTGTCCTTTTAATGTTTGATTCTTCCTTTCTACCTTTCCACTAGATTGTGGCCTCCACGGTGTATGTAAATCCCAGCTAATTCCAAGCATTTCACTAATTTCCTGTACTATTTTAGCTATAAAGTGTGGGCCTCGATCTGAAGAAATTCCTAAAGGTACCCCAAATCTAGGTATGATCTCTTTTAACAAAGTTTTTACTACTTCTCTAGCTTGATTCGTTCTACAGGGAAATGCTTCTAGCCACCCTGAAAAGGTACATACGTATACCAATAAATACTTAAACCCTTTTGATTTAGGTAATTCTGCAAAATCCACTTGCCAATAGTCACCTGGTTCTATTCCCACTTTCAAAGTTCCCATTGGAATTTGTTTTCGTATTACCGGATTATTCTTTAAACATACTGGACACTTCGCATTCACCCCTTTTGCTATTGTTAACATTTGTGCAGATATAATGCTCCGCTTTAAAAACTGCACCAATGCTTCTGCTCCCCAATGGCATTTATTATGTTCAGTTTGTATTATTCGTTTCATAATTGTAGCAGGCACTACTACTTGTCCATTACCTGTTACATACCATCCATGTGAATTCTTCTGTGCCTTTACCAAATCGGCTAATTTTTCATCTTCTCGGGTATAAAAGGGATTTACAGAGAGATGAGCAGTAATCGGGCTTACCTTAGTAGGTATTAGAGCTAATTCAGTCCATACTTGCCGTGCAGCAATTTTGGCTGCCTGGTCTGCCTTCATGTTTCCTTGTGCCACATCGCTGTCATCCCTCTGATGTCCTCGACAATGCATTACAGCCACTTGCTGAGGTAGTACCACAGCCTCTAATAACTGTAAGATCTCGGTTCGATATTTAATAATACTACCTTGAGCCGTCAACAATCCTCTTTCCTTCCATAAAGCTCCATGTATATGTATTATTCCAAAAGCGTATTTAGAATCTGCCCAAATATTCACCCTCTTATCCGTACTCGGTATTAAAGCCCGAATTAGAGCGACCAGTTCTGCCTTTTGCGCTGACGTTCCTGGCATTAATGCCTTTGCTTCAATTACTTCAAGCTTAGTAACCACAGCGTATCCAGAATATCGTGTTCCATTCTCAACAAAGCTGCTACCGTCTGTAAATAATGTCCAATCAGGATTTACAAGGGGAATATCTTTCAGATCTACCCTACTGGCGTAAGTTTGTTCGATCACCTCAATACGATCATGTTCCAGCTCGCCTTCCTCTATTTTGCTACCTAAAAATTCAGCGGGATTCAAACATGTTGTTATCTTTAAAAATATATCATCCTGTTCTCTCAATATTGCTTGATATTTCAACATTCTACTGGATGACAACCAATGACCCCCCTTTTGTTCCAAAACTGCAATCACCATGTGGGGCACAAATACTTCCATTTTTGTTCCCAATGTCAATTTTCTAGCTTCTTGGACTAACATTACAGTAGCAGCCACTGCTCGGAGGCAAGAAGGCCATCCGGCACTTACCATATCCAACTGCTTGGAAAAATAGCCCACCGGTCTCTTCCATGATCCAATTCGTTGAGTTAAAACTCCAAGCGCTAGTCGTTGCCGCTCATGTACAAAGAGTTGAAATGTTTTTGTCAAATCAGGCAATCCTAATGCTGGGGCTTCTTGCAGAGCCTGTTTTAAGTCTTGAAAAGCCCTTTTACACTCTAAACTCCAAACTAATTGTGGCTCTTTTAAAGCTGCATACAGTGGTTTGGCTAACAGTCCATAATTCAAAATCCAGAGTCTGCACCACCCTGTCATTCCTAGAAAAGTTCGTAACTCGTGCAAATTTCTAGGTTCAGGGATGGCACAAATCGCTTGTATTCTATTCACCCCCAACCGTCTTTGTCCTTGGGAAATTTCACATCCCAGATATATCACTTTTTCCCGGGCAATTTGGGCTTTTTCCTTAGAAACTCGATAACCGCTCTGTCCCAGTAAATTTAATCACGCAACTGTAACAGTAATGCAGTTTTCATACCTTTCTGTCGCCACGAAAATGTCATCCACATATTGCAACAATAAGTATGCTTTTGATGGTAATTGAAAATATCCTTGCTCCTTCCAATCCTCCAGTTCTCGTGCCAGCTGATTCCCAAATATTGTAGGACTGTTTTTGAAGCCTTGTGGTAACCTGGTCCAGGTCAGCTGTCGTTTTCGTCCTGTATCCGGATTTTCCCATTCAAACGCAAATAATTTCCTACTTTGTAATGCCAATGGGATGCAGAAGAAAGCATCTTTTAAATCAATTACAGAAAAGTATCTAAATTGTTCTGCCACAGATGTTAACAATGTATAAGGATTTGCTACTACTGGATGTATATCTTTAACTATTTCGTTTACAGCTCTTAAATCTTGAACTAACCTATAATCTCCGTTAGGTTTTCTTATAGGAAATATTGGTGTATTATATTCAGATTCACATTCTTCTAACACATTGTGCATCAAAAATTTTGCAATTAATGGTGCTACCCCTTTCCTAGCTTCTAACTGTATAGGATATTGTCTAACTCTTACCGGTTGGACACCTTCTTTCAATTCTACTATGACAGGTTTTGCTGCTTTCGCTAATCCCGGTACTTGTGTCTCCCATACCCATGGTACTACAGCGTTTTCTACCTCTATTGGTATTGTTGTATTAGCTATTTCTTTTACTATAAATATTCTAGCTATTTCTTCCTCAGGTATCTGCAACTTAGCTTTTCCATTTTCAAATATTATTTTAGCATTAAATCTTGACAATAAATCTCGTCCTAACAAAGATGTAGGACAATCCGGTACATAGAGAAATTCATGATCTAATTCTTTACCCCTAAAATTTAGATGCAATGGCCGCAGAAAGGGCCGTTGCTCTGTTTTTCCTGTAGCTCCTACCACAGTTATCATCGTATCTCCTATCTTTCCTAAACAAGTATTTAAAACAGAATAAGTTGCCCCAGTATCTACCAATAATTGTTTCTCTTCCCCATCAATTTCTGTTGTCACTTTTAATCCATCACTTAGTCAGCTACTATGTTGCCCCAAATGTCCTAACATCATTGTTTCTGCCATTGGTGTTCCTCCTACTGAAGTCTGCTGGGCCAAATTCATTTTCACTGGGCACTCATTTTTCCAATGTCCCTGTTGTCTGCAAAACGCACACTGATTTATCCCTAGCTGATTTTGAGGTATTCCCCGCATGCCTCCTACCCTGTATCCTCCTCGACCTCGTCCTCTACTTCTGCCTCTTATTCCTTGATTTACTCGTTGTAACATTGCTAATAATCCTGCCTGATTTCTCTTTGTGGTTTGTTGTTTTTTTGTTTTTTTTCCCTATTATTGTACACTTTCCAGCTGATTGCTTCCAAATTACTAAATCTCCTGGGGAAAAAGGAACTTTCCCATATACTTTATCAGTCCCCGAAATTGCCTCTCGTAAAGGGGCTAATAATACTTTACTGTTTTGCTCTTGTTCCTTCCTCCCTTGTCTTGTTCTCTGTGCAATTGGGGTTCGTTGCGCTTGTCTTGGGCATGATGAATGCCCTGGCGAACCCTTCGGTGTTAACTTAATCTGGATCGCTCCAGTATTAATTGATTCTGACGGTTTTACCGCCTTAATACTATCAGTATCACTATCGTCCCCTGCATCTATATCGGACATCACAGGGGCCGTCGGTGATGCTAAAAGTGATACATCCTCTGGCTCTCTTATTGAATTTTGTATTGCCAAACAAGTCATACGCTTCTTATTACCTACACATCCTTCACATTTTGTTTTATCTTTTTTTCGGGATGTACCAACAACATTCCACATTCTCTCTGCATATCTGGATGATTACGTATATCATAAAATAGATCAACATATGGTACTTCATCCCATTTTTCAAGTTCTTAACAATATCTCATTAATGGACCTATAACACCCGGATCTAAACTTCCGTGTTCAGGCCACCGGGGTCCATCATACTCATATTGTGGCCACCAATTCGTACAATAATCTATAAATCGACTTTTACTCATACTCTGAAAATATCCCGCACTTTTCCAATGCTTTAATAAACATCCTAACGGAGAATTATCCGGTATTACCATGGTCTTACACATTCACTCCACACACACACACTAAATCTACGGGGTAGAAAACGGAAAGATAGCCTCTGATGGGAAACAAAAGACCAAACCAAACTCACGAGACAGCCACGTATGTCCGTGAGTGCTGGACCTGCGGGGCTTTCGCTCCGTCTGACGGCCAGCGCCTAGGCTTCCAC
This sequence comes from Apteryx mantelli, assembly GCF_036417845.1. NCBI lineage: Eukaryota > Metazoa > Chordata > Aves > Apterygiformes > Apterygidae > Apteryx > Apteryx mantelli. The sequence continues at coordinate 127,835 of NW_027118505.1, read as the reverse complement.
AGACCAGACCTCGAGCTCGTTAGCCCAACCTTGCGTGAATCGCCGTCACGTCTTATTAGGCAGGCACCCGACCAAATATTACAATAAAGCACCTTCGGGCTTACCACTTTGGGACGTCAGGAGCAGCGCAGAGCGGGCGCAGCCGATGGCTCCCCGAGAATTCCTCGGTGCCGGCACGGAGCAAAATCGGAAAGCGAACCGTCAACACTACTCCCGAAGTCCCATCTGGGTCGCCAGAAAACTGTTGCCCGTAAAGAAACACATAACTACGAAAGCAGTTATATGCGGTGCTTTATTCGGGGCCCGGGGTCTCAGGGACTCATGTCCAAAGCTGAGAATCCCAAATCCCCGTTTAACTTGGTTAATATTTATAGTGTTCGGTTACGTAACATAATCAACAGAATTGCTAAGCTACATGATTGTTTCCCATTTATAGTTTCTTCAGTTACTGTTGCCAAGATTTGCTTATCATTTACCTAGTTCATCAGATTGTGCTGTACCCAGTTCATCAGATTGTACTGTACCCACTTCATCAGATTGTACTGTACCCAACACCTGCAATTATACCTTCATCTTGTCTACCAAGTATAACCTATTCTAATCAATATAATGTAACAATTCCCCCCTTTGAAAATACTTCAAGTCTTCCAGACTGCAAGGATTTTCATCATCAGTTCCGCAGATTTCCATATTCTTTGGACCGTCTCAAACTGGTGATTGTAGCTGCAATGAATTATTTCCAATGTCTTCATATCTCGGGGGAAGTTCATGATTCTTCCTGGTAAGAGCTTTTAAAATTTTCCCCAAGTGTTGCCGTTCCTTATTAACAATATTTTGAATCAAACGCAACACTCCCATAATAGCTAACATAATAATTATAATTATTATACACCATTGAATTAAAGATGCTACCCAACCAGAGATGTTCAATCCAAATGACTTTGCTAAAGCAGCAACCCAATTATGGGCACTTTCTTCTCTTTCTTCCTCAGTTGCATGTTCAATTTGCGTTAGCTGAGACAAATCACGTTCTACCGCGGCTGTAACATTCGGAATATGTACACAACAATGATCAATCTTATCTCGTAAATAACCACATACTCCATGTTCTTTTAGCAACAGCATATCTAATGCCATTCTATTTTGCAGGGTCATTTTTGTGGTTGCCTGTAATTGTAAGTTTATTTCCTTAAATCCTTCTTTAGTCACTCTTGCTAGCCTTTCCGTTTGTCCTAACAACCGGTACAACATTTCTCTATTCCGATAAGTACTAATTGGAGCAAACAATGATTCTAAAGCCCAACCTAACTTCACACCGGATGATGGTTCTTGCCAATCATCATCATCCTTTATTTCTCTCTTCATTATCCATAAATTTTCTAATCTACCCTTAAATGGCGCTTTCTTCCAAATTGGGCAGAGAGTTGGTAACCCTAAAGTTATTTCAGTCACCAACCCATCCAAGGGGAGGTGAGTCGTCCATTGTCCATCACTGGTAACCCAAACTAAATTTCCTGTGCTCCCGATCGTAGTTCTACAATCTATTCTCACTCCGAATTGTATTACAGGTTCACTCATTGAGTATTTAATTCCTCTACAGGCACAACCTGTCCTTAATGCAAGGACCACAGGTGGAAAGGTAACTTCACTTTCGGGGTGTCACAAGTGTATACTTTTGTACAGTTCTAGACTGGGTGTTTTTCAGCTAACTTTCTTTTGCATTGGATTTTCTTGTGTTTCCTGTTGTGGCGCCTGGATTATTTGTATTGGTTGCATTTCGTCTTTTTCCAAATCTTTTAACTCTCTCCTGGCTCTGTTTCTTTTCTGCATAGGTTCTGATTTTGCAGTAACCTCTAATGCCCTTTTTCCATAATCAAAACTCTCTTTAATCCAAACAATACAGGTGTAGTTTCCTACATCTGTCTTACTTACATTTCGCAATGATAAAATCATAGTACCCCTTCGTGTATCACTATCCCATCGGATTGTAAACCCACTTGACAATTTGGACTCATTCTTCTGCCAATAGCAACTAATGTCTTGGATTGAACTTCTCATATCTCCAACAAAATCACAAGTCAAATTTACATCCATTCGTTCTTCTATATGTACAGTAGCATATGTATGTATTATTTGAGCGAAACCATTACTTAATCCTACCCAGCATAGTATTACCAAGATGTAAATCTCAGTTTTGTAGGAGTGATCATTTTTACCCCCCATTGTGATGGTACCTTCTTCACTCTGGTATAATGAATCCAATTATCAATTCCTGCTACTTTCACAGCGGTAAATGTTATCAATAGCACCAAATAAAGTCCATGCCACTGTTCCTTTAAAGGCTCCGTTTGCCAATTTCGAACATACGCTTGGTCTCCTGGTTGATTCTCCAACGGCAAAGGGCGATTCCAGATGATCGCGGCACGTAAGGCTGTGAGTAATCTGCTTAAAGAAATTATATAACTATAAACATCTTGATCTCCTTGGAGGTGTAAATCTGCACTTCCCATTCCCTTCGTTGGTGCAGTATATGGCTTACCGTACAGAATTTCATAGGGACTTACAGACAACCCTTCTCTAGGTTTTATACGAATTCTCAATAAAGCAAGGGGCAATGCCTGTGGCCATTGGATTTGAGCTTCCTGGCATATCTTTTTAATTTGTCCTTTTAATGTTTGATTCTTCCTTTCTACCTTTCCACTAGATTGTGGCCTCCACGGTGTATGTAAATCCCAGCTAATTCCAAGCATTTCACTAATTTCCTGTACTATTTTAGCTATAAAGTGTGGGCCTCGATCTGAAGAAATTCCTAAAGGTACCCCAAATCTAGGTATGATCTCTTTTAACAAAGTTTTTACTACTTCTCTAGCTTGATTCGTTCTACAGGGAAATGCTTCTAGCCACCCTGAAAAGGTACATACGTATACCAATAAATACTTAAACCCTTTTGATTTAGGTAATTCTGCAAAATCCACTTGCCAATAGTCACCTGGTTCTATTCCCACTTTCAAAGTTCCCATTGGAATTTGTTTTCGTATTACCGGATTATTCTTTAAACATACTGGACACTTCGCATTCACCCCTTTTGCTATTGTTAACATTTGTGCAGATATAATGCTCCGCTTTAAAAACTGCACCAATGCTTCTGCTCCCCAATGGCATTTATTATGTTCAGTTTGTATTATTCGTTTCATAATTGTAGCAGGCACTACTACTTGTCCATTACCTGTTACATACCATCCATGTGAATTCTTCTGTGCCTTTACCAAATCGGCTAATTTTTCATCTTCTCGGGTATAAAAGGGATTTACAGAGAGATGAGCAGTAATCGGGCTTACCTTAGTAGGTATTAGAGCTAATTCAGTCCATACTTGCCGTGCAGCAATTTTGGCTGCCTGGTCTGCCTTCATGTTTCCTTGTGCCACATCGCTGTCATCCCTCTGATGTCCTCGACAATGCATTACAGCCACTTGCTGAGGTAGTACCACAGCCTCTAATAACTGTAAGATCTCGGTTCGATATTTAATAATACTACCTTGAGCCGTCAACAATCCTCTTTCCTTCCATAAAGCTCCATGTATATGTATTATTCCAAAAGCGTATTTAGAATCTGCCCAAATATTCACCCTCTTATCCGTACTCGGTATTAAAGCCCGAATTAGAGCGACCAGTTCTGCCTTTTGCGCTGACGTTCCTGGCATTAATGCCTTTGCTTCAATTACTTCAAGCTTAGTAACCACAGCGTATCCAGAATATCGTGTTCCATTCTCAACAAAGCTGCTACCGTCTGTAAATAATGTCCAATCAGGATTTACAAGGGGAATATCTTTCAGATCTACCCTACTGGCGTAAGTTTGTTCGATCACCTCAATACGATCATGTTCCAGCTCGCCTTCCTCTATTTTGCTACCTAAAAATTCAGCGGGATTCAAACATGTTGTTATCTTTAAAAATATATCATCCTGTTCTCTCAATATTGCTTGATATTTCAACATTCTACTGGATGACAACCAATGACCCCCCTTTTGTTCCAAAACTGCAATCACCATGTGGGGCACAAATACTTCCATTTTTGTTCCCAATGTCAATTTTCTAGCTTCTTGGACTAACATTACAGTAGCAGCCACTGCTCGGAGGCAAGAAGGCCATCCGGCACTTACCATATCCAACTGCTTGGAAAAATAGCCCACCGGTCTCTTCCATGATCCAATTCGTTGAGTTAAAACTCCAAGCGCTAGTCGTTGCCGCTCATGTACAAAGAGTTGAAATGTTTTTGTCAAATCAGGCAATCCTAATGCTGGGGCTTCTTGCAGAGCCTGTTTTAAGTCTTGAAAAGCCCTTTTACACTCTAAACTCCAAACTAATTGTGGCTCTTTTAAAGCTGCATACAGTGGTTTGGCTAACAGTCCATAATTCAAAATCCAGAGTCTGCACCACCCTGTCATTCCTAGAAAAGTTCGTAACTCGTGCAAATTTCTAGGTTCAGGGATGGCACAAATCGCTTGTATTCTATTCACCCCCAACCGTCTTTGTCCTTGGGAAATTTCACATCCCAGATATATCACTTTTTCCCGGGCAATTTGGGCTTTTTCCTTAGAAACTCGATAACCGCTCTGTCCCAGTAAATTTAATCACGCAACTGTAACAGTAATGCAGTTTTCATACCTTTCTGTCGCCACGAAAATGTCATCCACATATTGCAACAATAAGTATGCTTTTGATGGTAATTGAAAATATCCTTGCTCCTTCCAATCCTCCAGTTCTCGTGCCAGCTGATTCCCAAATATTGTAGGACTGTTTTTGAAGCCTTGTGGTAACCTGGTCCAGGTCAGCTGTCGTTTTCGTCCTGTATCCGGATTTTCCCATTCAAACGCAAATAATTTCCTACTTTGTAATGCCAATGGGATGCAGAAGAAAGCATCTTTTAAATCAATTACAGAAAAGTATCTAAATTGTTCTGCCACAGATGTTAACAATGTATAAGGATTTGCTACTACTGGATGTATATCTTTAACTATTTCGTTTACAGCTCTTAAATCTTGAACTAACCTATAATCTCCGTTAGGTTTTCTTATAGGAAATATTGGTGTATTATATTCAGATTCACATTCTTCTAACACATTGTGCATCAAAAATTTTGCAATTAATGGTGCTACCCCTTTCCTAGCTTCTAACTGTATAGGATATTGTCTAACTCTTACCGGTTGGACACCTTCTTTCAATTCTACTATGACAGGTTTTGCTGCTTTCGCTAATCCCGGTACTTGTGTCTCCCATACCCATGGTACTACAGCGTTTTCTACCTCTATTGGTATTGTTGTATTAGCTATTTCTTTTACTATAAATATTCTAGCTATTTCTTCCTCAGGTATCTGCAACTTAGCTTTTCCATTTTCAAATATTATTTTAGCATTAAATCTTGACAATAAATCTCGTCCTAACAAAGATGTAGGACAATCCGGTACATAGAGAAATTCATGATCTAATTCTTTACCCCTAAAATTTAGATGCAATGGCCGCAGAAAGGGCCGTTGCTCTGTTTTTCCTGTAGCTCCTACCACAGTTATCATCGTATCTCCTATCTTTCCTAAACAAGTATTTAAAACAGAATAAGTTGCCCCAGCATCTACCAATAATTGTTTCTCTTCCCCATCAATTTCTGTTGTCACTTTTAATCCATCACTTAGTCAGCTACTATGTTGCCCCAAATGTCCTAACATCATTGTTTCTGCCATTGGTGTTCCTCCTACTGAAGTCTGCTGGGCCAAATTCATTTTCACTGGGCACTCATTTTTCCAATGTCCCTGTTGTCTGCAAAACGCACACTGATTTATCCCTAGCTGATTTTGAGGTATTCCCCGCATGCCTCCTACCCTGTATCCTCCTCGACCTCGTCCTCTACTTCTGCCTCTTATTCCTTGATTTACTCGTTGTAACATTGCTAATAATCCTGCCTGATTTCTCTTTGTGGTTTGTTGTTTTTTTGTTTTTTTTCCCTATTATTGTACACTTTCCAGCTGATTGCTTCCAAATTACTAAATCTCCTGGGGAAAAAGGAACTTTCCCATATACTTTATCAGTCCCCGAAATTGCCTCTCGTAAAGGGGCTAATAATACTTTACTGTTTTGCTCTTGTTCCTTCCTCCCTTGTCTTGTTCTCTGTGCAATTGGGGTTCGTTGCGCTTGTCTTGGGCATGATGAATGCCCTGGCGAACCCTTCGGTGTTAACTTAATCTGGATCGCTCCAGTATTAATTGATTCTGACGGTTTTACCGCCTTAATACTATCAGTATCACTATCGTCCCCTGCATCCATATCGGACATCACAGGGGCCGTCGGTGATGCTAAAAGTGATACCTCCTCTGGCTCTCTTATTGAATTTTGTATTGCCAAACAAGTCATACGCTTCTTATTACCTACACATCCTTCACATTTTGTTTTATCTTTTTTTCGGGATGTACCAACAACATTCCACATTCTCTCTGCATATCTGGATGATTACGTATATCATAAAATAGATCAACATATGGTACTTCATCCCATTTTTCAAGTTCTTAACAATATCTCATTAATGGACCTATAACACCCGGATCTAAACTTCCGTGTTCAGGCCACCGGGGTCCATCATACTCATATTGTGGCCACCAATTCGTACAATAATCTATAAATCGACTTTTACTCATACTCTGAAAATATCCCGCACTTTTCCAATGCTTTAATAAACATCCTAACGGAGAATTATCCGGTATTACCATGGTCTTACACACTCACTCCACACACACACACACACTAAATCTACGGGGTAGAAAACGGAAAGATAGCCTCTGATGGGAAACAAAAGACCAAACCAAACTCACGAGACAGCCACGTATGTCCGTGAGTGCTGGACCTGCGGGGCTTTCGCTCCGTCTGACGGCCAGCGCCTAGGCTTCCACAGACCAGACCTCGAGCTCGTTAGCCCAACCTTGCGTGAATCGCCGTCACGTCTTATTAGGCAGGCACCCGACCAAATATTACAATAAAGCACCTTCGGGCTTACCACTTTGGGACGTCAGGAGCAGCGCAGAGCGGGCGCAGCCGATGGCTCCCCGAGAATTCCTCGGTGCCGGCACGGAGCAAAATCGGAAAGCGAACCGTCAACACTACTCCCGAAGTCCCATCTGGGTCGCCAGAAAACTGTTGCCCGTAAAGAAACACATAACTACGAAAGCAGTTATATGCGGTGCTTTATTCGGGGCCCGGGGTCTCAGGGACTCATGTCCAAAGCTGAGAATCCCAAATCCCCGTTTAACTTGGTTAATATTTATAGTGTTCGGTTACGTAACATAATCAACAGAATTGCTAAGCTACATGATTGTTTCCCATTTATAGTTTCTTCAGTTACTGTTGCCAAGATTTGCTTATCATTTACCTAGTTCATCAGATTGTGCTGTACCCAGTTCATCAGATTGTACTGTACCCACTTCATCAGATTGTACTGTACCCAACACCTGCAATTATACCTTCATCTTGTCTACCAAGTATAACCTATTCTAATCAATATAATGTAACAATTCCCCCCTTTGAAAATACTTCAAGTCTTCCAGACTGCAAGGATTTTCATCATCAGTTCCGCAGATTTCCATATTCTTTGGACCGTCTCAAACTGGTGATTGTAGCTGCAATGAATTATTTCCAATGTCTTCATATCTCGGGGGAAGTTCATGATTCTTCCTGGTAACAGCTTTTAAAATTTTCCCCAAGTGTTGCCGTTCCTTATTAACAATATTTTGAATCAAACGCAACACTCCCATAATAGCTAACATAATAATTATAATTATTATACACCATTGAATTAAAGATGCTACCCAACCAGAGATGTTCAATCCAAATGACTTTGCTAAAGCAGCAACCCAATTATGGGCACTTTCTTCTCTTTCTTCCTCAGTTGCATGTTCAATTTGCGTTAGCTGAGACAAATCACGTTCTACCGCGGCTGTAACATTCGGAATATGTACACAACAATGATCAATCTTATCTCGTAAATAACCACATACTCCATGTTCTTTTAGCAACAGCATATCTAATGCCATTCTATTTTGCAGGGTCATTTTTGTGGTTGCCTGTAATTGTAAGTTTATTTCCTTAAATCCTTCTTTAGTCACTCTTGCTAGCCTTTCCGTTTGTCCTAACAACCGGTACAACATTTCTCTATTCCGATAAGTACTAATTGGAGCAAACAATGATTCTAAAGCCCAACCTAACTTCACACCGGATGATGGTTCTTGCCAATCATCATCATCCTTTATTTCTCTCTTCATTATCCATAAATTTTCTAATCTACCCTTAAATGGCGCTTTCTTCCAAATTGGGCAGAGAGTTGGTAACCCTAAAGTTATTTCAGTCACCAACCCATCCAAGGGGAGGTGAGTCGTCCATTGTCCATCACTGGTAACCCAAACTAAATTTCCTGTGCTCCCGATCGTAGTTCTACAATCTATTCTCACTCCGAATTGTATTACAGGTTCACTCATTGAGTATTTAATTCCTCTACAGGCACAACCTGTCCTTAATGCAAGGACCACAGGTGGAAAGGTAACTTCACTTTCGGGGTGTCACAAGTGTATACTTTTGTACAGTTCTAGACTGGGTGTTTTTCAGCTAACTTTCTTTTGCATTGGATTTTCTTGTGTTTCCTGTTGTGGCGCCTGGATTATTTGTATTGGTTGCATTTCGTCTTTTTCCAAATCTTTTAACTCTCTCCTGGCTCTGTTTCTTTTCTGCATAGGTTCTGATTTTGCAGTAACCTCTAATGCCCTTTTTCCATAATCAAAACTCTCTTTAATCCAAACAATACAGGTGTAGTTTCCTACATCTGTCTTACTTACATTTCGCAATGATAAAATCATAGTACCCCTTCGTGTATCACTATCCCATCGGATTGTAAACCCACTTGACAATTTGGACTCATTCTTCTGCCAATAGCAACTAATGTCTTGGATTGAACTTCTCATATCTCCAACAAAATCACAAGTCAAATTTACATCCATTCGTTCTTCTATATGTACAGTAGCATATGTATGTATTATTTGAGCGAAACCATTACTTAATCCTACCCAGCATAGTATTACCAAGATGTAAATCTCAGTTTTGTAGGAGTGATCATTTTTACCCCCCATTGTGATGGTACCTTCTTCACTCTGGTATAATGAATCCAATTATCAATTCCTGCTACTTTCACAGCGGTAAATGTTATCAATAGCACCAAATAAAGTCCATGCCACTGTTCCTTTAAAGGCTCCGTTTGCCAATTTCGAACATACGCTTGGTCTCCTGGTTGATTCTCCAACGGCAAAGGGCGATTCCAGATGATCGCGGCACGTAAGGCTGTGAGTAATCTGCTTAAAGAAATTATATAACTATAAACATCTTGATCTCCTTGGAGGTGTAAATCTGCACTTCCCATTCCCTTCGTTGGTGCAGTATATGGCTTACCGTACAGAATTTCATAGGGACTTACAGACAACCCTTCTCTAGGTTTTATACGAATTCTCAATAAAGCAAGGGGCAATGCCTGTGGCCATTGGATTTGAGCTTCCTGGCATATCTTTTTAATTTGTCCTTTTAATGTTTGATTCTTCCTTTCTACCTTTCCACTAGATTGTGGCCTCCACGGTGTATGTAAATCCCAGCTAATTCCAAGCATTTCACTAATTTCCTGTACTATTTTAGCTATAAAGTGTGGGCCTCGATCTGAAGAAATTCCTAAAGGTACCCCAAATCTAGGTATGATCTCTTTTAACAAAGTTTTTACTACTTCTCTAGCTTGATTCGTTCTACAGGGAAATGCTTCTAGCCACCCTGAAAAGGTACATACGTATACCAATAAATACTTAAACCCTTTTGATTTAGGTAATTCTGCAAAATCCACTTGCCAATAGTCACCTGGTTCTATTCCCACTTTCAAAGTTCCCATTGGAATTTGTTTTCGTATTACCGGATTATTCTTTAAACATACTGGACACTTCGCATTCACCCCTTTTGCTATTGTTAACATTTGTGCAGATATAATGCTCCGCTTTAAAAACTGCACCAATGCTTCTGCTCCCCAATGGCATTTATTATGTTCAGTTTGTATTATTCGTTTCATAATTGTAGCAGGCACTACTACTTGTCCATTACCTGTTACATACCATCCATGTGAATTCTTCTGTGCCTTTACCAAATCGGCTAATTTTTCATCTTCTCGGGTATAAAAGGGATTTACAGAGAGATGAGCAGTAATCGGGCTTACCTTAGTAGGTATTAGAGCTAATTCAGTCCATACTTGCCGTGCAGCAATTTTGGCTGCCTGGTCTGCCTTCATGTTTCCTTGTGCCACATCGCTGTCATCCCTCTGATGTCCTCGACAATGCATTACAGCCACTTGCTGAGGTAGTACCACAGCCTCTAATAACTGTAAGATCTCGGTTCGATATTTAATAATACTACCTTGAGCCGTCAACAATCCTCTTTCCTTCCATAAAGCTCCATGTATATGTATTATTCCAAAAGCGTATTTAGAATCTGCCCAAATATTCACCCTCTTATCCGTACTCGGTATTAAAGCCCGAATTAGAGCGACCAGTTCTGCCTTTTGCGCTGACGTTCCTGGCATTAATGCCTTTGCTTCAATTACTTCAAGCTTAGTAACCACAGCGTATCCAGAATATCGTGTTCCATTCTCAACAAAGCTGCTACCGTCTGTAAATAATGTCCAATCAGGATTTACAAGGGGAATATCTTTCAGATCTACCCTACTGGCGTAAGTTTGTTCGATCACCTCAATACGATCATGTTCCAGCTCGCCTTCCTCTATTTTGCTACCTAAAAATTCAGCGGGATTCAAACATGTTGTTATCTTTAAAAATATATCATCCTGTTCTCTCAATATTGCTTGATATTTCAACATTCTACTGGATGACAACCAATGACCCCCCTTTTGTTCCAAAACTGCAATCACCATGTGGGGCACAAATACTTCCATTTTTGTTCCCAATGTCAATTTTCTAGCTTCTTGGACTAACATTACAGTAGCAGCCACTGCTCGGAGGCAAGAAGGCCATCCGGCACTTACCATATCCAACTGCTTGGAAAAATAGCCCACCGGTCTCTTCCATGATCCAATTCGTTGAGTTAAAACTCCAAGCGCTAGTCGTTGCCGCTCATGTACAAAGAGTTGAAATGTTTTTGTCAAATCAGGCAATCCTAATGCTGGGGCTTCTTGCAGAGCCTGTTTTAAGTCTTGAAAAGCCCTTTTACACTCTAAACTCCAAACTAATTGTGGCTCTTTTAAAGCTGCATACAGTGGTTTGGCTAACAGTCCATAATTCAAAATCCAGAGTCTGCACCACCCTGTCATTCCTAGAAAAGTTCGTAACTCGTGCAAATTTCTAGGTTCAGGGATGGCACAAATCGCTTGTATTCTATTCACCCCCAACCGTCTTTGTCCTTGGGAAATTTCACATCCCAGATATATCACTTTTTCCCGGGCAATTTGGGCTTTTTCCTTAGAAACTCGATAACCGCTCTGTCCCAGTAAATTTAATCACGCAACTGTAACAGTAATGCAGTTTTCATACCTTTCTGTCGCCACGAAAATGTCATCCACATATTGCAACAATAAGTATGCTTTTGATGGTAATTGAAAATATCCTTGCTCCTTCCAATCCTCCAGTTCTCGTGCCAGCTGATTCCCAAATATTGTAGGACTGTTTTTGAAGCCTTGTGGTAACCTGGTCCAGGTCAGCTGTCGTTTTCGTCCTGTATCCGGATTTTCCCATTCAAACGCAAATAATTTCCTACTTTGTAATGCCAATGGGATGCAGAAGAAAGCATCTTTTAAATCAATTACAGAAAAGTATCTAAATTGTTCTGCCACAGATGTTAACAATGTATAAGGATTTGCTACTACTGGATGTATATCTTTAACTATTTCGTTTACAGCTCTTAAATCTTGAACTAACCTATAATCTCCGTTAGGTTTTCTTATAGGAAATATTGGTGTATTATATTCAGATTCACATTCTTCTAACACATTGTGCATCAAAAATTTTGCAATTAATGGTGCTACCCCTTTCCTAGCTTCTAACTGTATAGGATATTGTCTAACTCTTACCGGTTGGACACCTTCTTTCAATTCTACTATGACAGGTTTTGCTGCTTTCGCTAATCCCGGTACTTGTGTCTCCCATACCCATGGTACTACAGCGTTTTCTACCTCTATTGGTATTGTTGTATTAGCTATTTCTTTTACTATAAATATTCTAGCTATTTCTTCCTCAGGTATCTGCAACTTAGCTTTTCCATTTTCAAATATTATTTTAGCATTAAATCTTGACAATAAATCTCGTCCTAACAAAGATGTAGGACAATCCGGTACATAGAGAAATTCATGATCTAATTCTTTACCCCTAAAATTTAGATGCAATGGCCGCAGAAAGGGCCGTTGCTCTGTTTTTCCTGTAGCTCCTACCACAGTTATCATCGTATCTCCTATCTTTCCTAAACAAGTATTTAAAACAGAATAAGTTGCCCCAGTATCTACCAATAATTGTTTCTCTTCCCCATCAATTTCTGTTGTCACTTTTAATCCATCACTTAGTCAGCTACTATGTTGCCCCAAATGTCCTAACATCATTGTTTCTGCCATTGGTGTTCCTCCTACTGAAGTCTGCTGGGCCAAATTCATTTTCACTGGGCACTCATTTTTCCAATGTCCCTGTTGTCTGCAAAACGCACACTGATTTATCCCTAGCTGATTTTGAGGTATTCCCCGCATGCCTCCTACCCTGTATCCTCCTCGACCTCGTCCTCTACTTCTGCCTCTTATTCCTTGATTTACTCGTTGTAACATTGCTAATAATCCTGCCTGATTTCTCTTTGTGGTTTGTTGTTTTTTTGTTTTTTTTCCCTATTATTGTACACTTTCCAGCTGATTGCTTCCAAATTACTAAATCTCCTGGGGAAAAAGGAACTTTCCCATATACTTTATCAGTCCCCGAAATTGCCTCTCGTAAAGGGGCTAATAATACTTTACTGTTTTGCTCTTGTTCCTTCCTCCCTTGTCTTGTTCTCTGTGCAATTGGGGTTCGTTGCGCTTGTCTTGGGCATGATGAATGCCCTGGCGAACCCTTCGGTGTTAACTTAATCTGGATCGCTCCAGTATTAATTGATTCTGACGGTTTTACCGCCTTAATACTATCAGTATCACTATCGTCCCCTGCATCTATATCGGACATCACAGGGGCCGTCGGTGATGCTAAAAGTGATACATCCTCTGGCTCTCTTATTGAATTTTGTATTGCCAAACAAGTCATACGCTTCTTATTACCTACACATCCTTCACATTTTGTTTTATCTTTTTTTCGGGATGTACCAACAACATTCCACATTCTCTCTGCATATCTGGATGATTACGTATATCATAAAATAGATCAACATATGGTACTTCATCCCATTTTTCAAGTTCTTAACAATATCTCATTAATGGACCTATAACACCCGGATCTAAACTTCCGTGTTCAGGCCACCGGGGTCCATCATACTCATATTGTGGCCACCAATTCGTACAATAATCTATAAATCGACTTTTACTCATACTCTGAAAATATCCCGCACTTTTCCAATGCTTTAATAAACATCCTAACGGAGAATTATCCGGTATTACCATGGTCTTACACATTCACTCCACACACACACACTAAATCTACGGGGTAGAAAACGGAAAGATAGCCTCTGATGGGAAACAAAAGACCAAACCAAACTCACGAGACAGCCACGTATGTCCGTGAGTGCTGGACCTGCGGGGCTTTCGCTCCGTCTGACGGCCAGCGCCTAGGCTTCCACAGACCAGACCTCGAGCTCGTTAGCCCAACCTTGCGTGAATCGCCGTCACGTCTTATTAGGCAGGCACCCGACCAAATATTACAATAAAGCACCTTCGGGCTTACCACTTTGGGACGTCAGGAGCAGCGCAGAGCGGGCGCAGCCGATGGCTCCCCGAGAATTCCTCGGTGCCGGCACGGAGCAAAATCGGAAAGCGAACCGTCAACACTACTCCCGAAGTCCCATCTGGGTCGCCAGAAAACTGTTGCCCGTAAAGAAACACATAACTACGAAAGCAGTTATATGCGGTGCTTTATTCGGGGCCCGGGGTCTCAGGGACTCATGTCCAAAGCTGAGAATCCCAAATCCCCGTTTAACTTGGTTAATATTTATAGTGTTCGGTTACGTAACATAATCAACAGAATTGCTAAGCTACATGATTGTTTCCCATTTATAGTTTCTTCAGTTACTGTTGCCAAGATTTGCTTATCATTTACCTAGTTCATCAGATTGTGCTGTACCCAGTTCATCAGATTGTACTGTACCCACTTCATCAGATTGTACTGTACCCAACACCTGCAATTATACCTTCATCTTGTCTACCAAGTATAACCTATTCTAATCAATATAATGTAACAATTCCCCCCTTTGAAAATACTTCAAGTCTTCCAGACTGCAAGGATTTTCATCATCAGTTCCGCAGATTTCCATATTCTTTGGACCGTCTCAAACTGGTGATTGTAGCTGCAATGAATTATTTCCAATGTCTTCATATCTCGGGGGAAGTTCATGATTCTTCCTGGTAAGAGCTTTTAAAATTTTCCCCAAGTGTTGCCGTTCCTTATTAACAATATTTTGAATCAAACGCAACACTCCCATAATAGCTAACATAATAATTATAATTATTATACACCATTGAATTAAAGATGCTACCCAACCAGAGATGTTCAATCCAAATGACTTTGCTAAAGCAGCAACCCAATTATGGGCACTTTCTTCTCTTTCTTCCTCAGTTGCATGTTCAATTTGCGTTAGCTGAGACAAATCACGTTCTACCGCGGCTGTAACATTCGGAATATGTACACAACAATGATCAATCTTATCTCGTAAATAACCACATACTCCATGTTCTTTTAGCAACAGCATATCTAATGCCATTCTATTTTGCAGGGTCATTTTTGTGGTTGCCTGTAATTGTAAGTTTATTTCCTTAAATCCTTCTTTAGTCACTCTTGCTAGCCTTTCCGTTTGTCCTAACAACCGGTACAACATTTCTCTATTCCGATAAGTACTAATTGGAGCAAACAATGATTCTAAAGCCCAACCTAACTTCACACCGGATGATGGTTCTTGCCAATCATCATCATCCTTTATTTCTCTCTTCATTATCCATAAATTTTCTAATCTACCCTTAAATGGCGCTTTCTTCCAAATTGGGCAGAGAGTTGGTAACCCTAAAGTTATTTCAGTCACCAACCCATCCAAGGGGAGGTGAGTCGTCCATTGTCCATCACTGGTAACCCAAACTAAATTTCCTGTGCTCCCGATCGTAGTTCTACAATCTATTCTCACTCCGAATTGTATTACAGGTTCACTCATTGAGTATTTAATTCCTCTACAGGCACAACCTGTCCTTAATGCAAGGACCACAGGTGGAAAGGTAACTTCACTTTCGGGGTGTCACAAGTGTATACTTTTGTACAGTTCTAGACTGGGTGTTTTTCAGCTAACTTTCTTTTGCATTGGATTTTCTTGTGTTTCCTGTTGTGGCGCCTGGATTATTTGTATTGGTTGCATTTCGTCTTTTTCCAAATCTTTTAACTCTCTCCTGGCTCTGTTTCTTTTCTGCATAGGTTCTGATTTTGCAGTAACCTCTAATGCCCTTTTTCCATAATCAAAACTCTCTTTAATCCAAACAATACAGGTGTAGTTTCCTACATCTGTCTTACTTACATTTCGCAATGATAAAATCATAGTACCCCTTCGTGTATCACTATCCCATCGGATTGTAAACCCACTTGACAATTTGGACTCATTCTTCTGCCAATAGCAACTAATGTCTTGGATTGAACTTCTCATATCTCCAACAAAATCACAAGTCAAATTTACATCCATTCGTTCTTCTATATGTACAGTAGCATATGTATGTATTATTTGAGCGAAACCATTACTTAATCCTACCCAGCATAGTATTACCAAGATGTAAATCTCAGTTTTGTAGGAGTGATCATTTTTACCCCCCATTGTGATGGTACCTTCTTCACTCTGGTATAATGAATCCAATTATCAATTCCTGCTACTTTCACAGCGGTAAATGTTATCAATAGCACCAAATAAAGTCCATGCCACTGTTCCTTTAAAGGCTCCGTTTGCCAATTTCGAACATACGCTTGGTCTCCTGGTTGATTCTCCAACGGCAAAGGGCGATTCCAGATGATCGCGGCACGTAAGGCTGTGAGTAATCTGCTTAAAGAAATTATATAACTATAAACATCTTGATCTCCTTGGAGGTGTAAATCTGCACTTCCCATTCCCTTCGTTGGTGCAGTATATGGCTTACCGTACAGAATTTCATAGGGACTTACAGACAACCCTTCTCTAGGTTTTATACGAATTCTCAATAAAGCAAGGGGCAATGCCTGTGGCCATTGGATTTGAGCTTCCTGGCATATCTTTTTAATTTGTCCTTTTAATGTTTGATTCTTCCTTTCTACCTTTCCACTAGATTGTGGCCTCCACGGTGTATGTAAATCCCAGCTAATTCCAAGCATTTCACTAATTTCCTGTACTATTTTAGCTATAAAGTGTGGGCCTCGATCTGAAGAAATTCCTAAAGGTACCCCAAATCTAGGTATGATCTCTTTTAACAAAGTTTTTACTACTTCTCTAGCTTGATTCGTTCTACAGGGAAATGCTTCTAGCCACCCTGAAAAGGTACATACGTATACCAATAAATACTTAAACCCTTTTGATTTAGGTAATTCTGCAAAATCCACTTGCCAATAGTCACCTGGTTCTATTCCCACTTTCAAAGTTCCCATTGGAATTTGTTTTCGTATTACCGGATTATTCTTTAAACATACTGGACACTTCGCATTCACCCCTTTTGCTATTGTTAACATTTGTGCAGATATAATGCTCCGCTTTAAAAACTGCACCAATGCTTCTGCTCCCCAATGGCATTTATTATGTTCAGTTTGTATTATTCGTTTCATAATTGTAGCAGGCACTACTACTTGTCCATTACCTGTTACATACCATCCATGTGAATTCTTCTGTGCCTTTACCAAATCGGCTAATTTTTCATCTTCTCGGGTATAAAAGGGATTTACAGAGAGATGAGCAGTAATCGGGCTTACCTTAGTAGGTATTAGAGCTAATTCAGTCCATACTTGCCGTGCAGCAATTTTGGCTGCCTGGTCTGCCTTCATGTTTCCTTGTGCCACATCGCTGTCATCCCTCTGATGTCCTCGACAATGCATTACAGCCACTTGCTGAGGTAGTACCACAGCCTCTAATAACTGTAAGATCTCGGTTCGATATTTAATAATACTACCTTGAGCCGTCAACAATCCTCTTTCCTTCCATAAAGCTCCATGTATATGTATTATTCCAAAAGCGTATTTAGAATCTGCCCAAATATTCACCCTCTTATCCGTACTCGGTATTAAAGCCCGAATTAGAGCGACCAGTTCTGCCTTTTGCGCTGACGTTCCTGGCATTAATGCCTTTGCTTCAATTACTTCAAGCTTAGTAACCACAGCGTATCCAGAATATCGTGTTCCATTCTCAACAAAGCTGCTACCGTCTGTAAATAATGTCCAATCAGGATTTACAAGGGGAATATCTTTCAGATCTACCCTACTGGCGTAAGTTTGTTCGATCACCTCAATACGATCATGTTCCAGCTCGCCTTCCTCTATTTTGCTACCTAAAAATTCAGCGGGATTCAAACATGTTGTTATCTTTAAAAATATATCATCCTGTTCTCTCAATATTGCTTGATATTTCAACATTCTACTGGATGACAACCAATGACCCCCCTTTTGTTCCAAAACTGCAATCACCATGTGGGGCACAAATACTTCCATTTTTGTTCCCAATGTCAATTTTCTAGCTTCTTGGACTAACATTACAGTAGCAGCCACTGCTCGGAGGCAAGAAGGCCATCCGGCACTTACCATATCCAACTGCTTGGAAAAATAGCCCACCGGTCTCTTCCATGATCCAATTCGTTGAGTTAAAACTCCAAGCGCTAGTCGTTGCCGCTCATGTACAAAGAGTTGAAATGTTTTTGTCAAATCAGGCAATCCTAATGCTGGGGCTTCTTGCAGAGCCTGTTTTAAGTCTTGAAAAGCCCTTTTACACTCTAAACTCCAAACTAATTGTGGCTCTTTTAAAGCTGCATACAGTGGTTTGGCTAACAGTCCATAATTCAAAATCCAGAGTCTGCACCACCCTGTCATTCCTAGAAAAGTTCGTAACTCGTGCAAATTTCTAGGTTCAGGGATGGCACAAATCGCTTGTATTCTATTCACCCCCAACCGTCTTTGTCCTTGGGAAATTTCACATCCCAGATATATCACTTTTTCCCGGGCAATTTGGGCTTTTTCCTTAGAAACTCGATAACCGCTCTGTCCCAGTAAATTTAATCACGCAACTGTAACAGTAATGCAGTTTTCATACCTTTCTGTCGCCACGAAAATGTCATCCACATATTGCAACAATAAGTATGCTTTTGATGGTAATTGAAAATATCCTTGCTCCTTCCAATCCTCCAGTTCTCGTGCCAGCTGATTCCCAAATATTGTAGGACTGTTTTTGAAGCCTTGTGGTAACCTGGTCCAGGTCAGCTGTCGTTTTCGTCCTGTATCCGGATTTTCCCATTCAAACGCAAATAATTTCCTACTTTGTAATGCCAATGGGATGCAGAAGAAAGCATCTTTTAAATCAATTACAGAAAAGTATCTAAATTGTTCTGCCACAGATGTTAACAATGTATAAGGATTTGCTACTACTGGATGTATATCTTTAACTATTTCGTTTACAGCTCTTAAATCTTGAACTAACCTATAATCTCCGTTAGGTTTTCTTATAGGAAATATTGGTGTATTATATTCAGATTCACATTCTTCTAACACATTGTGCATCAAAAATTTTGCAATTAATGGTGCTACCCCTTTCCTAGCTTCTAACTGTATAGGATATTGTCTAACTCTTACCGGTTGGACACCTTCTTTCAATTCTACTATGACAGGTTTTGCTGCTTTCGCTAATCCCGGTACTTGTGTCTCCCATACCCATGGTACTACAGCGTTTTCTACCTCTATTGGTATTGTTGTATTAGCTATTTCTTTTACTATAAATATTCTAGCTATTTCTTCCTCAGGTATCTGCAACTTAGCTTTTCCATTTTCAAATATTATTTTAGCATTAAATCTTGACAATAAATCTCGTCCTAACAAAGATGTAGGACAATCCGGTACATAGAGAAATTCATGATCTAATTCTTTACCCCTAAAATTTAGATGCAATGGCCGCAGAAAGGGCCGTTGCTCTGTTTTTCCTGTAGCTCCTACCACAGTTATCATCGTATCTCCTATCTTTCCTAAACAAGTATTTAAAACAGAATAAGTTGCCCCAGTATCTACCAATAATTGTTTCTCTTCCCCATCAATTTCTGTTGTCACTTTTAATCCATCACTTAGTCAGCTACTATGTTGCCCCAAATGTCCTAACATCATTGTTTCTGCCATTGGTGTTCCTCCTACTGAAGTCTGCTGGGCCAAATTCATTTTCACTGGGCACTCATTTTTCCAATGTCCCTGTTGTCTGCAAAACGCACACTGATTTATCCCTAGCTGATTTTGAGGTATTCCCCGCATGCCTCCTACCCTGTATCCTCCTCGACCTCGTCCTCTACTTCTGCCTCTTATTCCTTGATTTACTCGTTGTAACATTGCTAATAATCCTGCCTGATTTCTCTTTGTGGTTTGTTGTTTTTTTGTTTTTTTTCCCTATTATTGTACACTTTCCAGCTGATTGCTTCCAAATTACTAAATCTCCTGGGGAAAAAGGAACTTTCCCATATACTTTATCAGTCCCCGAAATTGCCTCTCGTAAAGGGGCTAATAATACTTTACTGTTTTGCTCTTGTTCCTTCCTCCCTTGTCTTGTTCTCTGTGCAATTGGGGTTCGTTGCGCTTGTCTTGGGCATGATGAATGCCCTGGCGAACCCTTCGGTGTTAACTTAATCTGGATCGCTCCAGTATTAATTGATTCTGACGGTTTTACCGCCTTAATACTATCAGTATCACTATCGTCCCCTGCATCTATATCGGACATCACAGGGGCCGTCGGTGATGCTAAAAGTGATACATCCTCTGGCTCTCTTATTGAATTTTGTATTGCCAAACAAGTCATACGCTTCTTATTACCTACACATCCTTCACATTTTGTTTTATCTTTTTTTCGGGATGTACCAACAACATTCCACATTCTCTCTGCATATCTGGATGATTACGTATATCATAAAATAGATCAACATATGGTACTTCATCCCATTTTTCAAGTTCTTAACAATATCTCATTAATGGACCTATAACACCCGGATCTAAACTTCCGTGTTCAGGCCACCGGGGTCCATCATACTCATATTGTGGCCACCAATTCGTACAATAATCTATAAATCGACTTTTACTCATACTCTGAAAATATCCCGCACTTTTCCAATGCTTTAATAAACATCCTAACGGAGAATTATCCGGTATTACCATGGTCTTACACACTCACTCCACACACACACACACACTAAATCTACGGGGTAGAAAACGGAAAGATAGCCTCTGATGGGAAACAAAAGACCAAACCAAACTCACGAGACAGCCACGTATGTCCGTGAGTGCTGGACCTGCGGGGCTTTCGCTCCGTCTGACGGCCAGCGCCTAGGCTTCCACAGACCAGACCTCGAGCTCGTTAGCCCAACCTTGCGTGAATCGCCGTCACGTCTTATTAGGCAGGCACCCGACCAAATATTACAATAAAGCACCTTCGGGCTTACCACTTTGGGACGTCAGGAGCAGCGCAGAGCGGGCGCAGCCGATGGCTCCCCGAGAATTCCTCGGTGCCGGCACGGAGCAAAATCGGAAAGCGAACCGTCAACACTACTCCCGAAGTCCCATCTGGGTCGCCAGAAAACTGTTGCCCGTAAAGAAACACATAACTACGAAAGCAGTTATATGCGGTGCTTTATTCAGGGCCCGGGGTCTCAGGGACTCATGTCCAAAGCTGAGAATCCCAAATCCCCGTTTAACTTGGTTAATATTTATAGTGTTCGGTTATGTAACATAATCAACAGAATTGCTAAGCTACATGATTGTTTCCCATTTATAGTTTCTTCAGTTACTGTTGCCAAGATTTGCTTATCATTTACCTAGTTCATCAGATTGTGCTGTACCCAGTTCATCAGATTGTACTGTACCCACTTCATCAGATTGTACTGTACCCAACACCTGCAATTATACCTTCATCTTGTCTACCAAGTATAACCTATTCTAATCAATATAATGTAACAATTCCCCCCTTTGAAAATACTTCAAGTCTTCCAGACTGCAAGGATTTTCATCATCAGTTCCGCAGATTTCCATATTCTTTGGACCGTCTCAAACTGGTGATTGTAGCTGCAATGAATTATTTCCAATGTCTTCATATCTCGGGGGAAGTTCATGATTCTTCCTGGTAACAGCTTTTAAAATTTTCCCCAAGTGTTGCCGTTCCTTATTAACAATATTTTGAATCAAACGCAACACTCCCATAATAGCTAACATAATAATTATAATTATTATACACCATTGAATTAAAGATGCTACCCAACCAGAGATGTTCAATCCAAATGACTTTGCTAAAGCAGCAACCCAATTATGGGCACTTTCTTCTCTTTCTTCCTCAGTTGCATGTTCAATTTGCGTTAGCTGAGACAAATCACGTTCTACCGCGGCTGTAACATTCGGAATATGTACACAACAATGATCAATCTTATCTCGTAAATAACCACATACTCCATGTTCTTTTAGCAACAGCATATCTAATGCCATTCTATTTTGCAGGGTCATTTTTGTGGTTGCCTGTAATTGTAAGTTTATTTCCTTAAATCCTTCTTTAGTCACTCTTGCTAGCCTTTCCGTTTGTCCTAACAACCGGTACAACATTTCTCTATTCCGATAAGTACTAATTGGAGCAAACAATGATTCTAAAGCCCAACCTAACTTCACACCGGATGATGGTTCTTGCCAATCATCATCATCCTTTATTTCTCTCTTCATTATCCATAAATTTTCTAATCTACCCTTAAATGGCGCTTTCTTCCAAATTGGGCAGAGAGTTGGTAACCCTAAAGTTATTTCAGTCACCAACCCATCCAAGGGGAGGTGAGTCGTCCATTGTCCATCACTGGTAACCCAAACTAAATTTCCTGTGCTCCCGATCGTAGTTCTACAATCTATTCTCACTCCGAATTGTATTACAGGTTCACTCATTGAGTATTTAATTCCTCTACAGGCACAACCTGTCCTTAATGCAAGGACCACAGGTGGAAAGGTAACTTCACTTTCGGGGTGTCACAAGTGTATACTTTTGTACAGTTCTAGACTGGGTGTTTTTCAGCTAACTTTCTTTTGCATTGGATTTTCTTGTGTTTCCTGTTGTGGCGCCTGGATTATTTGTATTGGTTGCATTTCGTCTTTTTCCAAATCTTTTAACTCTCTCCTGGCTCTGTTTCTTTTCTGCATAGGTTCTGATTTTGCAGTAACCTCTAATGCCCTTTTTCCATAATCAAAACTCTCTTTAATCCAAACAATACAGGTGTAGTTTCCTACATCTGTCTTACTTACATTTCGCAATGATAAAATCATAGTACCCCTTCGTGTATCACTATCCCATCGGATTGTAAACCCACTTGACAATTTGGACTCATTCTTCTGCCAATAGCAACTAATGTCTTGGATTGAACTTCTCATATCTCCAACAAAATCACAAGTCAAATTTACATCCATTCGTTCTTCTATATGTACAGTAGCATATGTATGTATTATTTGAGCGAAACCATTACTTAATCCTACCCAGCATAGTATTACCAAGATGTAAATCTCAGTTTTGTAGGAGTGATCATTTTTACCCCCCATTGTGATGGTACCTTCTTCACTCTGGTATAATGAATCCAATTATCAATTCCTGCTACTTTCACAGCGGTAAATGTTATCAATAGCACCAAATAAAGTCCATGCCACTGTTCCTTTAAAGGCTCCGTTTGCCAATTTCGAACATACGCTTGGTCTCCTGGTTGATTCTCCAACGGCAAAGGGCGATTCCAGATGATCGCGGCACGTAAGGCTGTGAGTAATCTGCTTAAAGAAATTATATAACTATAAACATCTTGATCTCCTTGGAGGTGTAAATCTGCACTTCCCATTCCCTTCGTTGGTGCAGTATATGGCTTACCGTACAGAATTTCATAGGGACTTACAGACAACCCTTCTCTAGGTTTTATACGAATTCTCAATAAAGCAAGGGGCAATGCCTGTGGCCATTGGATTTGAGCTTCCTGGCATATCTTTTTAATTTGTCCTTTTAATGTTTGATTCTTCCTTTCTACCTTTCCACTAGATTGTGGCCTCCACGGTGTATGTAAATCCCAGCTAATTCCAAGCATTTCACTAATTTCCTGTACTATTTTAGCTATAAAGTGTGGGCCTCGATCTGAAGAAATTCCTAAAGGTACCCCAAATCTAGGTATGATCTCTTTTAACAAAGTTTTTACTACTTCTCTAGCTTGATTCGTTCTACAGGGAAATGCTTCTAGCCACCCTGAAAAGGTACATACGTATACCAATAAATACTTAAACCCTTTTGATTTAGGTAATTCTGCAAAATCCACTTGCCAATAGTCACCTGGTTCTATTCCCACTTTCAAAGTTCCCATTGGAATTTGTTTTCGTATTACCGGATTATTCTTTAAACATACTGGACACTTCGCATTCACCCCTTTTGCTATTGTTAACATTTGTGCAGATATAATGCTCCGCTTTAAAAACTGCACCAATGCTTCTGCTCCCCAATGGCATTTATTATGTTCAGTTTGTATTATTCGTTTCATAATTGTAGCAGGCACTACTACTTGTCCATTACCTGTTACATACCATCCATGTGAATTCTTCTGTGCCTTTACCAAATCGGCTAATTTTTCATCTTCTCGGGTATAAAAGGGATTTACAGAGAGATGAGCAGTAATCGGGCTTACCTTAGTAGGTATTAGAGCTAATTCAGTCCATACTTGCCGTGCAGCAATTTTGGCTGCCTGGTCTGCCTTCATGTTTCCTTGTGCCACATCGCTGTCATCCCTCTGATGTCCTCGACAATGCATTACAGCCACTTGCTGAGGTAGTACCACAGCCTCTAATAACTGTAAGATCTCGGTTCGATATTTAATAATACTACCTTGAGCCGTCAACAATCCTCTTTCCTTCCATAAAGCTCCATGTATATGTATTATTCCAAAAGCGTATTTAGAATCTGTCCAAATATTCACTCTCTTATCCGTACTCGGTATTAAAGCCCGAATTAGAGCGACCAGTTCTGCCTTTTGCGCTGACGTTCCTGGCATTAATGCCTTTGCTTCAATTACTTCAAGCTTAGTAACCACAGCGTATCCAGAATATCGTGTTCCATTCTCAACAAAGCTGCTACCGTCTGTAAATAATGTCCAATCAGGATTTACAAGGGGAATATCTTTCAGATCTACCCTACTGGCGTAAGTTTGTTCGATCACCTCAATACAATCATGTTCCAGCTCGCCTTCCTCTATTTTGCTACCTAAAAATTCAGCGGGATTCAAACATGTTGTTATCTTTAAAAATATATCATCCTGTTCTCTCAATATTGCCTGATATTTCAACATTCTACTGGATGACAACCAATGACCCCCCTTTTGTTCCAAAACTGCAATCACCATGTGGGGCACAAATACTTCCATTTTTGTTCCCAATGTCAATTTTCTAGCTTCTTGGACTAACATTACAGTAGCAGCCACTGCTCGGAGGCAAGAAGGCCATCCGGCACTTACCATATCCAACTGCTTGGAAAAATAGCCCACCGGTCTCTTCCATGATCCAATTCGTTGAGTTAAAACTCCAAGCGCTAGTCGTTGCCGCTCATGTACAAAGAGTTGAAATGTTTTTGTCAAATCAGGCAATCCTAATGCTGGGGCTTCTTGCAGAGCCTGTTTTAAGTCTTGAAAAGCCCTTTTACACTCTAAACTCCAAACTAATTGTGGCTCTTTTAAAGCTGCATACAGTGGTTTGGCTAACAGTCCATAATTCAAAATCCAGAGTCTGCACCACCCTGTCATTCCTAGAAAAGTTCGTAACTCGTGCAAATTTCTAGGTTCAGGGATGGCACAAATCGCTTGTATTCTATTCACCCCCAACCGTCTTTGTCCTTGGGAAATTTCACATCCCAGATATATCACTTTTTCCCGGGCAATTTGGGCTTTTTCCTTAGAAACTCGATAACCGCTCTGTCCCAGTAAATTTAATCACGCAACTGTAACAGTAATGCAGTTTTCATACCTTTCTGTCGCCACGAAAATGTCATCCACATATTGCAACAATAAGTATGCTTTTGATGGTAATTGAAAATATCCTTGCTCCTTCCAATCCTCCAGTTCTCGTGCCAGTTGATTCCCAAATATTGTAGGACTGTTTTTGAAGCCTTGTGGTAACCTGGTCCAGGTCAGCTGTCGTTTTCTTCCTGTATCCGGATTTTCCCATTCAAACGCAAATAATTTCCTACTTTGTAATGCCAATGGGATGCAGAAGAAAGCATCTTTTAAATCAATTACAGAAAAGTATCTAAATTGTTCTGCCACAGATGTTAACAACGTATAAGGATTTGCTACTACTGGATGTATATCTTTAACTATTTCGTTTACAGCTCTTAAATCTTGAACTAACCTATAATCTCCGTTAGGTTTTCTTATAGGAAATATTGGTGTATTATATTCAGATTCACATTCTTCTAACACATTGTGCATCAAAAATTTTGCAATTAATGGTGCTACCCCTTTCCTAGCTTCTAACTGTATAGGATATTGTCTAACTCTTACCGGTTGGACACCTTCTTTCAATTCTACTATGACAGGTTTTGCTGCTTTCGCTAATCCCGGTACTTGTGTCTCCCATACCCATGGTACTACAGCGTTTTCTACCTCTATTGGTATTGTTGTATTAGCTATTTCTTTTACTATAAATATTCTAGCTATTTCTTCCTCAGGTATCTGCAACTTAGCTTTTCCATTTTCAAATATTATTTTAGCATTAAATCTTGACAATAAATCTCGTCCTAACAAAGATGTAGGACAATCCGGTACATAGAGAAATTCATGATCTAATTCTTTACCCCTAAAATTTAGATGCAATGGCCGCAGAAAGGGCCGTTGCTCTGTTTTTCCTGTAGCTCCTACCACAGTTATCATCGTATCTCCTATCTTTCCTAAACAAGTATTTAAAACAGAATAAGTTGCCCCAGTATCTACCAATAATTGTTTCTCTTCCCCATCAATTTCTGTTGTCACTTTTAATCCATCACTTAGTCAGCTACTATGTTGCCCCAAATGTCCTAACATCATTGTTTCTGCCATTGCTGTTCCTCCTACTGAAGTCTGCTGGGCCAAATTCATTTTCACTGGGCACTCATTTTTCCAATGTCCCTGTTGTCTGCAAAACGCACACTGATTTATCCCTAGCTGATTTTGAGGTATTCCCCGCATGCCTCCTACCCTGTATCCTCCTCGACCTCGTCCTCTACTTCTGCCTCTTATTCCTTGATTTACTCGTTGTAACATTGCTAATAATCCTGCCTGATTTCTCTTTGTGGTTTTTTGTTTTTTTGTTTTTTTTCCCTATTATTGTACACTTTCCAGCTGATTGCTTCCAAATTACTAAATCTCCTGGGGAAAAAGGAACTTTCCCATATACTTTATCAGTCCCCGAAATTGCCTCTCGTAAAGGGGCTAATAATACTTTACTGTTTTGCTCTTGTTCCTTCCTCCCTTGTCTTGTTCTCTGTGCAATTGGGGTTCGTTGCGCTTGTCTTGGGCATGATGAATGCCCTGGCGAACCCTTCGGTGTTAACTTAATCTGGATCGCTCCAGTATTAATTGATTCTGACGGTTTTACCGCCTTAATACTATCAGTATCACTATCGTCCCCTGCATCCATATCGGACATCACAGGGGCCGTCGGTGATGCTAAAAGTGATACCTCCTCTGGCTCTCTTATTGAATTTTGTATTGCCAAACAAGTCATACGCTTCTTATTACCTACACATCCTTCACATTTTGTTTTATCTTTTTTTCGGGATGTACCAACAACATTCCACATTCTCTCTGCATATCTGGATGATTACGTATATCATAAAATAGATCAACATATGGTACTTCATCCCATTTTTCAAGTTCTTAACAATATCTCATTAATGGACCTATAACACCCGGATCTAAACTTCCGTGTTCAGGCCACCGGGGTCCATCATACTCATATTGTGGCCACCAATTCGTACAATAATCTATAAATCGACTTTTACTCATACTCTGAAAATATCCCGCACTTTTCCAATGCTTTAATAAACATCCTAACGGAGAATTATCCGGTATTACCATGGTCTTACACACTCACTCCACACACACACACACACTAAATCTACGGGGTAGAAAACGGAAAGATAGCCTCTGATGGGAAACAAAAGACCAAACCAAACTCACGAGACAGCCACGTATGTCCGTGAGTGCTGGACCTGCGGGGCTTTCGCTCCGTCTGACGGCCAGCGCCTAGGCTTCCACAGACCAGACCTCGAGCTCGTTAGCCCAACCTTGCGTGAATCGCCGTCACGTCTTATTAGGCAGGCACCCGACCAAATATTACAATAAAGCACCTTCGGGCTTACCACTTTGGGACGTCAGGAGCAGCGCAGAGCGGGCGCAGCCGATGGCTCCCCGAGAATTCCTCGGTGCCGGCACGGAGCAAAATCGGAAAGCGAACCGTCAACACTACTCCCGAAGTCCCATCTGGGTCGCCAGAACACTGTTGCCCGTAAAGAAACACATAACTACGAAAGCAGTTATATGCGGTGCTTTATTCGGGGCCCGGGGTCTCAGGGACTCATGTCCAAAGCTGAGAATCCCAAATCCCCGTTTAACTTGGTTAATATTTATAGTGTTCGGTTACGTAACATAATCAACAGAATTGCTAAGCTACATGATTGTTTCCCATTTATAGTTTCTTCAGTTACTGTTGCCAAGATTTGCTTATCATTTACCTAGTTCATCAGATTGTGCTGTACCCAGTTCATCAGATTGTACTGTACCCACTTCATCAGATTGTACTGTACCCAACACCTGCAATTATACCTTCATCTTGTCTACCAAGTATAACCTATTCTAATCAATATAATGTAACAATTCCCCCCTTTGAAAATACTTCAAGTCTTCCAGACTGCAAGGATTTTCATCATCAGTTCCGCAGATTTCCATATTCTTTGGACCGTCTCAAACTGGTGATTGTAGCTGCAATGAATTATTTCCAATGTCTTCATATCTCGGGGGAAGTTCATGATTCTTCCTGGTAACAGCTTTTAAAATTTTCCCCAAGTGTTGCCGTTCCTTATTAACAATATTTTGAATCAAACGCAACACTCCCATAATAGCTAACATAATAATTATAATTATTATACACCATTGAATTAAAGATGCTACCCAACCAGAGATGTTCAATCCAAATGACTTTGCTAAAGCAGCAACCCAATTATGGGCACTTTCTTCTCTTTCTTCCTCAGTTGCATGTTCAATTTGCGTTAGCTGAGACAAATCACGTTCTACCGCGGCTGTAACATTCGGAATATGTACACAACAATGATCAATCTTATCTCGTAAATAACCACATACTCCATGTTCTTTTAGCAACAGCATATCTAATGCCATTCTATTTTGCAGGGTCATTTTTGTGGTTGCCTGTAATTGTAAGTTTATTTCCTTAAATCCTTCTTTAGTCACTCTTGCTAGCCTTTCCGTTTGTCCTAACAACCGGTACAACATTTCTCTATTCCGATAAGCACTAATTGGAGCAAACAATGATTCTAAAGCCCAACCTAACTTCACACCGGATGATGGTTCTTGCCAATCATCATCATCCTTTATTTCTCTCTTCATTATCCATAAATTTTCTAATCTACCCTTAAATGGCGCTTTCTTCCAAATTGGGCAGAGAGTTGGTAACCCTAAAGTTATTTCAGTCACCAACCCATCCAAGGGGAGGTGAGTCGTCCATTGTCCATCACTGGTAACCCAAACTAAATTTCCTGTGCTCCCGATCGTAGTTCTACAATCTATTCTCACTCCGAATTGTATTACAGGTTCACTCATTGAGTATTTAATTCCTCTACAGGCACAACCTGTCCTTAATGCAAGGACCACAGGTGGAAAGGTAACTTCACTTTCGGGGTGTCACAAGTGTATACTTTTGTACAGTTCTAGACTGGGTGTTTTTCAGCTAACTTTCTTTTGCATTGGATTTTCTTGTGTTTCCTGTTGTGGCGCCTGGATTATTTGTATTGGTTGCATTTCGTCTTTTTCCAAATCTTTTAACTCTCTCCTGGCTCTGTTTCTTTTCTGCATAGGTTCTGATTTTGCAGTAACCTCTAATGCCCTTTTTCCATAATCAAAACTCTCTTTAATCCAAACAATACAGGTGTAGTTTCCTACATCTGTCTTACTTACATTTCGCAATGATAAAATCATAGTACCCCTTCGTGTATCACTATCCCATCGGATTGTAAACCCACTTGACAATTTGGACTCATTCTTCTGCCAATAGCAACTAATGTCTTGGATTGAACTTCTCATATCTCCAACAAAATCACAAGTCAAATTTACATCCATTCGTTCTTCTATATGTACAGTAGCATATGTATGTATTATTTGAGCGAAACCATTACTTAATCCTACCCAGCATAGTATTACCAAGATGTAAATCTCAGTTTTGTAGGAGTGATCATTTTTACCCCCCATTGTGATGGTACCTTCTTCACTCTGGTATAATGAATCCAATTATCAATTCCTGCTACTTTCACAGCGGTAAATGTTATCAATAGCACCAAATAAAGTCCATGCCACTGTTCCTTTAAAGGCTCCGTTTGCCAATTTCGAACATACGCTTGGTCTCCTGGTTGATTCTCCAACGGCAAAGGGCGATTCCAGATGATCGCGGCACGTAAGGCTGTGAGTAATCTGCTTAAAGAAATTATATAACTATAAACATCTTGATCTCCTTGGAGGTGTAAATCTGCACTTCCCATTCCCTTCGTTGGTGCAGTATATGGCTTACCGTACAGAATTTCATAGGGACTTACAGACAACCCTTCTCTAGGTTTTATACGAATTCTCAATAAAGCAAGGGGCAATGCCTGTGGCCATTGGATTTGAGCTTCCTGGCATATCTTTTTAATTTGTCCTTTTAATGTTTGATTCTTCCTTTCTACCTTTCCACTAGATTGTGGCCTCCACGGTGTATGTAAATCCCAGCTAATTCCAAGCATTTCACTAATTTCCTGTACTATTTTAGCTATAAAGTGTGGGCCTCGATCTGAAGAAATTCCTAAAGGTACCCCAAATCTAGGTATGATCTCTTTTAACAAAGTTTTTACTACTTCTCTAGCTTGATTCGTTCTACAGGGAAATGCTTCTAGCCACCCTGAAAAGGTACATACGTATACCAATAAATACTGAAACCCTTTTGATTTAGGTAATTCTGCAAAATCCACTTGCCAATAGTCACCTGGTTCTATTCCCACTTTCAAAGTTCCCATTTGAATTTGTTTTCGTATTACCGGATTATTCTTTAAACATACTGGACACTTCGCATTCACCCCTTTTGCTATTGTTAACATTTGTGCAGATATAATGCTCCGCTTTAAAAACTGCACCAATGCTTCTGCTCCCCAATGGCATTTATTATGTTCAGTTTGTATTATTCGTTTCATAATTGTAGCAGGCACTACTACTTGTCCATTACCTGTTACATACCATCCATGTGAATTCTTCTGTGCCTTTACCAAATCGGCTAATTTTTCATCTTCTCGGGTATAAAAGGGATTTACAGAGAGATGAGCAGTAATCGGGCTTACCTTAGTAGGTATTAGAGCTAATTCAGTCCATACTTGCCGTGCAGCAATTTTGGCTGCCTGGTCTGCCTTCATGTTTCCTTGTGCCACATCGCTGTCATCCCTCTGATGTCCTCGACAATGCATTACAGCCACTTGCTGAGGTAGTACCACAGCCTCTAATAACTGTAAGATCTCGGTTCGATATTTAATAATACTACCTTGAGCCGTCAACAATCCTCTTTCCTTCCATAAAGCTCCATGTATATGTATTATTCCAAAAGCGTATTTAGAATCTGCCCAAATATTCACCCTCTTATCCGTACTCGGTATTAAAGCCCGAATTAGAGCGACCAGTTCTGCCTTTTGCGCTGACGTTCCTGGCATTAATGCCTTTGCTTCAATTACTTCAAGCTTAGTAACCACAGCGTATCCAGAATATCGTGTTCCATTCTCAACAAAGCTGCTACCGTCTGTAAATAATGTCCAATCAGGATTTACAAGGGGAATATCTTTCAGATCTACCCTACTGGCGTAAGTTTGTTCGATCACCTCAATACAATCATGTTCCAGCTCGCCTTCCTCTATTTTGCTACCTAAAAATTCAGCGGGATTCAAACATGTTGTTATCTTTAAAAATATATCATCCTGTTCTCTCAATATTGCCTGATATTTCAACATTCTACTGGATGACAACCAATGACCCCCCTTTTGTTCCAAAACTGCAATCACCATGTGGGGCACAAATACTTCCATTTTTGTTCCCAATGTCAATTTTCTAGCTTCTTGGACTAACATTACAGTAGCAGCCACTGCTCGGAGGCAAGAAGGCCATCCGGCACTTACCATATCCAACTGCTTGGAAAAATAGCCCACCGGTCTCTTCCATGATCCAATTCGTTGAGTTAAAACTCCAAGCGCTAGTCGTTGCCGCTCATGTACAAAGAGTTGAAATGTTTTTGTCAAATCAGGCAATCCTAATGCTGGGGCTTCTTGCAGAGCCTGTTTTAAGTCTTGAAAAGCCCTTTTACACTCTAAACTCCAAACTAATTGTGGCTCTTTTAAAGCTGCATACAGTGGTTTGGCTAACAGTCCATAATTCAAAATCCAGAGTCTGCACCACCCTGTCATTCCTAGAAAAGTTCGTAACTCGTGCAAATTTCTAGGTTCAGGGATGGCACAAATCGCTTGTATTCTATTCACCCCCAACCGTCTTTGTCCTTGGGAAATTTCACATCCCAGATATATCACTTTTTCCCGGGCAATTTGGGCTTTTTCCTTAGAAACTCGATAACCGCTCTGTCCCAGTAAATTTAATCACGCAACTGTAACAGTAATGCAGTTTTCATACCTTTCTGTCGCCACGAAAATGTCATCCACATATTGCAACAATAAGTATGCTTTTGATGGTAATTGAAAATATCCTTGCTCCTTCCAATCCTCCAGTTCTCGTGCCAGTTGATTCCCAAATATTGTAGGACTGTTTTTGAAGCCTTGTGGTAACCTGGTCCAGGTCAGCTGTCGTTTTCTTCCTGTATCCGGATTTTCCCATTCAAACGCAAATAATTTCCTACTTTGTAATGCCAATGGGATGCAGAAGAAAGCATCTTTTAAATCAATTACAGAAAAGTATCTAAATTGTTCTGCCACAGATGTTAACAACGTATAAGGATTTGCTACTACTGGATGTATATCTTTAACTATTTCGTTTACAGCTCTTAAATCTTGAACTAACCTATAATCTCCGTTAGGTTTTCTTATAGGAAATATTGGTGTATTATATTCAGATTCACATTCTTCTAACACATTGTGCATCAAAAATTTTGCAATTAATGGTGCTACCCCTTTCCTAGCTTCTAACTGTATAGGATATTGTCTAACTCTTACCGGTTGGACACCTTCTTTCAATTCTACTATGACAGGTTTTGCTGCTTTCGCTAATCCCGGTACTTGTGTCTCCCATACCCATGGTACTACAGCGTTTTCTACCTCTATTGGTATTGTTGTATTAGCTATTTCTTTTACTATAAATATTCTAGCTATTTCTTCCTCAGGTATCTGCAACTTAGCTTTTCCATTTTCAAATATTATTTTAGCATTAAATCTTGACAATAAATCTCGTCCTAACAAAGATGTAGGACAATCCGGTACATAGAGAAATTCATGATCTAATTCTTTACCCCTAAAATTTAGATGCAATGGCCACAGAAAGGGCCGTTGCTCTGTTTTTCCTGTAGCTCCTACCACAGTTATCATCGTATCTCCTATCTTTCCTAAACAAGTATTTAAAACAGAATAAGTTGCCCCAGTATCTACCAATAATTGTTTCTCTTCCCCATCAATTTCTGTTGTCACTTTTAATCCATCACTTAGTCAGCTACTATGTTGCCCCAAATGTCCTAACATCATTGTTTCTGCCATTGGTGTTCCTCCTACTGAAGTCTGCTGGGCCAAATTCATTTTCACTGGGCACTCATTTTTCCAATGTCCCTGTTGTCTGCAAAACGCACACTGATTTATCCCTAGCTGATTTTGAGGTATTCCCCGCATGCCTCCTACCCTGTATCCTCCTCGACCTCGTCCTCTACTTCTGCCTCTTATTCCTTGATTTACTCGTTGTAACATTGCTAATAATCCTGCCTGATTTCTCTTTGTGGTTTTTTGTTTTTTTGTTTTTTTTCCCTATTATTGTACACTTTCCAGCTGATTGCTTCCAAATTACTAAATCTCCTGGGGAAAAAGGAACTTTCCCATATACTTTATCAGTCCCCGAAATTGCCTCTCGTAAAGGGGCTAATAATACTTTACTGTTTTGCTCTTGTTCCTTCCTCCCTTGTCTTGTTCTCTGTGCAATTGGGGTTCGTTGCGCTTGTCTTGGGCATGATGAATGCCCTGGCGAACCCTTCGGTGTTAACTTAATCTGGATCACTCCAGTATTAATTGATTCTGACGGTTTTACCGCCTTAATACTATCAGTATCACTATCGTCCCCTGCATCTATATCGGACATCACAGGGGCCGTCGGTGATGCTAAAAGTGATACATCCTCTGGCTCTCTTATTGAATTTTGTATTGCCAAACAAGTCATACGCTTCTTATTACCTACACATCCTTCACATTTTGTTTTATCTTTTTTTCGGGATGTACCAACAACATTCCACATTCTCTCTGCATATCTGGATGATTACGTATATCATAAAATAGATCAACATATGGTACTTCATCCCATTTTTCAAGTTCTTAACAATATCTCATTAATGGACCTATAACACCCGGATCTAAACTTCCGTGTTCAGGCCACCGGGGTCCATCATACTCATATTGTGGCCACCAATTCGTACAATAATCTATAAATCGACTTTTACTCATACTCTGAAAATATCCCGCACTTTTCCAATGCTTTAATAAACATCCTAACGGAGAATTATCCGGTATTACCATGGTCTTACACACTCACTCCACACACACACACTAAATCTACGGGGTAGAAAACGGAAAGATAGCCTCTGATGGGAAACAAAAGACCAAACCAAACTCACGAGACAGCCACGTATGTCCGTGAGTGCTGGACCTGCGGGGCTTTCGCTCCGTCTGACGGCCAGCGCCTAGGCTTCCACAGACCAGACCTCGAGCTCGTTAGCCCAACCTTGCGTGAATCGCCGTCACGTCTTATTAGGCAGGCACCCGACCAAATATTACAATAAAGCACCTTCGGGCTTACCACTTTGGGACGTCAGGAGCAGCGCAGAGCGGGCGCAGCCGATGGCTCCCCGAGAATTCCTCGGTGCCGGCACGGAGCAAAATCGGAAAGCGAACCGTCAACACTACTCCCGAAGTCCCATCTGGGTCGCCAGAAAACTGTTGCCCGTAAAGAAACACATAACTACGAAAGCAGTTATATGCGGTGCTTTATTCGGGGCCCGGGGTCTCAGGGACTCATGTCCAAAGCTGAGAATCCCAAATCCCCGTTTAACTTGGTTAATATTTATAGTGTTCGGTTACGTAACATAATCAACAGAATTGCTAAGCTACATGATTGTTTCCCATTTATAGTTTCTTCAGTTACTGTTGCCAAGATTTGCTTATCATTTACCTAGTTCATCAGATTGTGCTGTACCCAGTTCATCAGATTGTACTGTACCCACTTCATCAGATTGTACTGTACCCAACACCTGCAATTATACCTTCATCTTGTCTACCAAGTATAACCTATTCTAATCAATATAATGTAACAATTCCCCCCTTTGAAAATACTTCAAGTCTTCCAGACTGCAAGGATTTTCATCATCAGTTCCGCAGATTTCCATATTCTTTGGACCGTCTCAAACTGGTGATTGTAGCTGCAATGAATTATTTCCAATGTCTTCATATCTCGGGGGAAGTTCATGATTCTTCCTGGTAACAGCTTTTAAAATTTTCCCCAAGTGTTGCCGTTCCTTATTAACAATATTTTGAATCAAACGCAACACTCCCATAATAGCTAACATAATAATTATAATTATTATACACCATTGAATTAAAGATGCTACCCAACCAGAGATGTTCAATCCAAATGACTTTGCTAAAGCAGCAACCCAATTATGGGCACTTTCTTCTCTTTCTTCCTCAGTTGCATGTTCAATTTGCGTTAGCTGAGACAAATCACGTTCTACCGCGGCTGTAACATTCGGAATATGTACACAACAATGATCAATCTTATCTCGTAAATAACCACATACTCCATGTTCTTTTAGCAACAGCATATCTAATGCCATTCTATTTTGCAGGGTCATTTTTGTGGTTGCCTGTAATTGTAAGTTTATTTCCTTAAATCCTTCTTTAGTCACTCTTGCTAGCCTTTCCGTTTGTCCTAACAACCGGTACAACATTTCTCTATTCCGATAAGCACTAATTGGAGCAAACAATGATTCTAAAGCCCAACCTAACTTCACACCGGATGATGGTTCTTGCCAATCATCATCATCCTTTATTTCTCTCTTCATTATCCATAAATTTTCTAATCTACCCTTAAATGGCGCTTTCTTCCAAATTGGGCAGAGAGTTGGTAACCCTAAAGTTATTTCAGTCACCAACCCATCCAAGGGGAGGTGAGTCGTCCATTGTCCATCACTGGTAACCCAAACTAAATTTCCTGTGCTCCCGATCGTAGTTCTACAATCTATTCTCACTCCGAATTGTATTACAGGTTCACTCATTGAGTATTTAATTCCTCTACAGGCACAACCTGTCCTTAATGCAAGGACCACAGGTGGAAAGGTAACTTCACTTTCGGGGTGTCACAAGTGTATACTTTTGTACAGTTCTAGACTGGGTGTTTTTCAGCTAACTTTCTTTTGCATTGGATTTTCTTGTGTTTCCTGTTGTGGCGCCTGGATTATTTGTATTGGTTGCATTTCGTCTTTTTCCAAATCTTTTAACTCTCTCCTGGCTCTGTTTCTTTTCTGCATAGGTTCTGATTTTGCAGTAACCTCTAATGCCCTTTTTCCATAATCAAAACTCTCTTTAATCCAAACAATACAGGTGTAGTTTCCTACATCTGTCTTACTTACATTTCGCAATGATAAAATCATAGTACCCCTTCGTGTATCACTATCCCATCGGATTGTAAACCCACTTGACAATTTGGACTCATTCTTCTGCCAATAGCAACTAATGTCTTGGATTGAACTTCTCATATCTCCAACAAAATCACAAGTCAAATTTACATCCATTCGTTCTTCTATATGTACAGTAGCATATGTATGTATTATTTGAGCGAAACCATTACTTAATCCTACCCAGCATAGTATTACCAAGATGTAAATCTCAGTTTTGTAGGAGTGATCATTTTTACCCCCCATTGTGATGGTACCTTCTTCACTCTGGTATAATGAATCCAATTATCAATTCCTGCTACTTTCACAGCGGTAAATGTTATCAATAGCACCAAATAAAGTCCATGCCACTGTTCCTTTAAAGGCTCCGTTTGCCAATTTCGAACATACGCTTGGTCTCCTGGTTGATTCTCCAACGGCAAAGGGCGATTCCAGATGATCGCGGCACGTAAGGCTGTGAGTAATCTGCTTAAAGAAATTATATAACTATAAACATCTTGATCTCCTTGGAGGTGTAAATCTGCACTTCCCATTCCCTTCGTTGGTGCAGTATATGGCTTACCGTACAGAATTTCATAGGGACTTACAGACAACCCTTCTCTAGGTTTTATACGAATTCTCAATAAAGCAAGGGGCAATGCCTGTGGCCATTGGATTTGAGCTTCCTGGCATATCTTTTTAATTTGTCCTTTTAATGTTTGATTCTTCCTTTCTACCTTTCCACTAGATTGTGGCCTCCATGGTGTATGTAAATCCCAGCTAATTCCAAGCATTTCACTAATTTCCTGTACTATTTTAGCTATAAAGTGTGGGCCTCGATCTGAAGAAATTCCTAAAGGTACCCCAAATCTAGGTATGATCTCTTTTAACAAAGTTTTTACTACTTCTCTAGCTTGATTCGTTCTACAGGGAAATGCTTCTAGCCACCCTGAAAAGGTACATACGTATACCAATAAATACTTAAACCCTTTTGATTTAGGTAATTCTGCAAAATCCACTTGCCAATAGTCACCTGGTTCTATTCCCACTTTCAAAGTTCCCATTTGAATTTGTTTTCGTATTACCGGATTATTCTTTAAACATACTGGACACTTCGCATTCACCCCTTTTGCTATTGTTAACATTTGTGCAGATATAATGCTCCGCTTTAAAAACTGCACCAATGCTTCTGCTCCCCAATGGCATTTATTATGTTCAGTTTGTATTATTCGTTTCATAATTGTAGCAGGCACTACTACTTGTCCATTACCTGTTACATACCATCCATGTGAATTCTTCTGTGCCTTTACCAAATCGGCTAATTTTTCATCTTCTTGGGTATAAAAGGGATTTACAGAGAGATGAGCAGTAATCGGGCTTACCTTAGTAGGTATTAGAGCTAATTCAGTCCATACTTGCCGTGCAGCAATTTTGGCTGCCTGGTCTGCCTTCATGTTTCCTTGTGCCACATCGCTGTCATCCCTCTGATGTCCTCGACAATGCATTACAGCCACTTGCTGAGGTAGTACCACAGCCTCTAATAACTGTAAGATCTCGGTTCGATATTTAATAATACTACCTTGAGCCGTCAACAATCCTCTTTCCTTCCATAAAGCTCCATGTATATGTATTATTCCAAAAGCGTATTTAGAATCTGCCCAAATATTCACCCTCTTATCCGTACTCGGTATTAAAGCCCGAATTAGAGCGACCAGTTCTGCCTTTTGCGCTGACGTTCCTGGCATTAATGCCTTTGCTTCAATTACTTCAAGCTTAGTAACCACAGCGTATCCAGAATATCGTGTTCCATTCTCAACAAAGCTGCTACCATCTGTAAATAATGTCCAATCAGGATTTACAAGGGGAATATCTTTCAGATCTACCCTACTGGCGTAAGTTTGTTCGATCACCTCAATACAATCATGTTCCAGCTCGCCTTCCTCTATTTTGCTACCTAAAAATTCAGCGGGATTCAAACATGTTGTTATCTTTAAAAATATATCATCCTGTTCTCTCAATATTGCCTGATATTTCAACATTCTACTGGATGACAACCAATGACCCCCCTTTTGTTCCAAAACTGCAATCACCATGTGGGGCACAAATACTTCCATTTTTGTTCCCAATGTCAATTTTCTAGCTTCTTGGACTA
The DNA here is from genome assembly GCF_036417845.1 of Apteryx mantelli. Classification (NCBI taxonomy): domain Eukaryota; kingdom Metazoa; phylum Chordata; class Aves; order Apterygiformes; family Apterygidae; genus Apteryx; species Apteryx mantelli. The sequence continues at coordinate 89,060 of NW_027118505.1, read as the reverse complement.
ACATTACAGTAGCAGCCACTGCTCGGAGGCAAGAAGGCCATCCGGCACTTACCATATCCAACTGCTTGGAAAAATAGCCCACCGGTCTCTTCCATGATCCAATTCGTTGAGTTAAAACTCCAAGCGCTAGTCGTTGCCGCTCATGTACAAAGAGTTGAAATGTTTTTGTCAAATCAGGCAATCCTAATGCTGGGGCTTCTTGCAGAGCCTGTTTTAAGTCTTGAAAAGCCCTTTTACACTCTAAACTCCAAACTAATTGTGGCTCTTTTAAAGCTGCATACAGTGGTTTGGCTAACAGTCCGTAATTCAAAATCCAGAGTCTGCACCACCCTGTCATTCCTAGAAAAGTTCGTAACTCGTGCAAATTTCTAGGTTCAGGGATGGCACAAATCGCTTGTATTCTATTCACCCCCAACCGTCTTTGTCCTTGGGAAATTTCACATCCCAGATATATCACTTTTTCCCGGGCAATTTGGGCTTTTTCCTTAGAAACTCGATAACCGCTCTGTCCCAGTAAATTTAATCACGCAACTGTAACAGTAATGCAGTTTTCATACCTTTCTGTCGCCACGAAAATGTCATCCACATATTGCAACAATAAGTATGCTTTTGATGGTAATTGAAAATATCCTTGCTCCTTCCAATCCTCCAGTTCTCGTGCCAGCTGATTCCCAAATATTGTAGGACTGTTTTTGAAGCCTTGTGGTAACCTGGTCCAGGTCAGCTGTCGTTTTCGTCCTGTATCCGGATTTTCCCATTCAAACGCAAATAATTTCCTACTTTGTAATGCCAATGGGATGCAGAAGAAAGCATCTTTTAAATCAATTACAGAAAAGTATCTAAATTGTTCTGCCACAGATGTTAACAATGTATAAGGATTTGCTACTACTGGATGTATATCTTTAACTATTTCGTTTACAGCTCTTAAATCTTGAACTAACCTATAATCTCCGTTAGGTTTTCTTATAGGAAATATTGGTGTATTATATTCAGATTCACATTCTTCTAACACATTGTGCATCAAAAATTTTGCAATTAATGGTGCTACCCCTTTCCTAGCTTCTAACTGTATAGGATATTGTCTAACTCTTACCGGTTGGACACCTTCTTTCAATTCTACTATGACAGGTTTTGCTGCTTTCGCTAATCCCGGTACTTGTGTCTCCCATACCCATGGTACTACAGCGTTTTCTACCTCTATTGGTATTGTTGTATTAGCTATTTCTTTTACTATAAATATTCTAGCTATTTCTTCCTCAGGTATCTGCAACTTAGCTTTTCCATTTTCAAATATTATTTTAGCATTAAATCTTGACAATAAATCTCGTCCTAACAAAGATGTAGGACAATCCGGTACATAGAGAAATTCATGATCTAATTCTTTACCCCTAAAATTTAGATGCAATGGCCGCAGAAAGGGCCGTTGCTCTGTTTTTCCTGTAGCTCCTACCACAGTTATCATCGTATCTCCTATCTTTCCTAAACAAGTATTTAAAACAGAATAAGTTGCCCCAGTATCTACCAATAATTGTTTCTCTTCCCCATCAATTTCTGTTGTCACTTTTAATCCATCACTTAGTCAGCTACTATGTTGCCCCAAATGTCCTAACATCATTGTTTCTGCCATTGGTGTTCCTCCTACTGAAGTCTGCTGGGCCAAATTCATTTTCACTGGGCACTCATTTTTCCAATGTCCCTGTTGTCTGCAAAACGCACACTGATTTATCCCTAGCTGATTTTGAGGTATTCCCCGCATGCCTCCTACCCTGTATCCTCCTCGACCTCGTCCTCTACTTCTGCCTCTTATTCCTTGATTTACTCGTTGTAACATTGCTAATAATCCTGCCTGATTTCTCTTTGTGGTTTTTTTTTTTTTTTTTCTCCCTATTATTGTACACTTTCCAGCTGATTGCTTCCAAATTACTAAATCTCCTGGGGAAAAAGGAACTTTCCCATATACTTTATCAGTCCCCGAAATTGCCTCTCGTAAAGGGGCTAATAATACTTTACTGTTTTGCTCTTGTTCCTTCCTCCCTTGTCTTGTTCTCTGTGCAATTGGGGTTCGTTGCGCTTGTCTTGGGCATGATGAATGCCCTGGCGAACCCTTCGGTGTTAACTTAATCTGGATCGCTCCAGTATTAATTGATTCTGACGGTTTTACCGCCTTAATACTATCAGTATCACTATCGTCCCCTGCATCTATATCGGACATCACAGGGGCCGTCGGTGATGCTAAAAGTGATACCTCCTCTGGCTCTCTTATTGAATTTTGTATTGCCAAACAAGTCATACACTTCTTATTACCTACACATCCTTCACATTTTGTTTTATCTTTTTTTCGGGATGTACCAACAACATTCCACATTCTCTCTGCATATCTGGATGATTACGTATATCATAAAATAGATCAACATATGGTACTTCATCCCATTTTTCAAGTTCTTAACAATATCTCATTAATGGACCTATAACACCCGGATCTAAACTTCCGTGTTCAGGCCACCGGGGTCCATCATACTCATATTGTGGCCACCAATTCGTACAATAATCTATAAATCGACTTTTACTCATACTCTGAAAATATCCCGCACTTTTCCAATGCTTTAATAAACATCCTAACGGAGAATTATCCGGTATTACCATGGTCTTACACACTCACTCCACACACACACACTAAATCTACGGGGTAGAAAACGGAAAGATAGCCTCTGATGGGAAACAAAAGACCAAACCAAACTCACGAGACAGCCACGTATGTCCGTGAGTGCTGGACCTGCGGGGCTTTCGCTCCGTCTGACGGCCAGCGCCTAGGCTTCCACAGACCAGACCTCGAGCTCGTTAGCCCAACCTTGCGTGAATCGCCGTCACGTCTTATTAGGCAGGCACCCGACCAAATATTACAATAAAGCACCTTCGGGCTTACCACTTTGGGACGTCAGGAGCAGCGCAGAGCGGGCGCAGCCGATGGCTCCCCGAGAATTCCTCGGTGCCGGCACGGAGCAAAATCGGAAAGCGAACCGTCAACACTACTCCCGAAGTCCCATCTGGGTCGCCAGAAAACTGTTGCCCGTAAAGAAACACATAACTACGAAAGCAGTTATATGCGGTGCTTTATTCAGGGCCCGGGGTCTCAGGGACTCATGTCCAAAGCTGAGAATCCCAAATCCCCGTTTAACTTGGTTAATATTTATAGTGTTCGGTTACGTAACATAATCAACAGAATTGCTAAGCTACATGATTGTTTCCCATTTATAGTTTCTTCAGTTACTGTTGCCAAGATTTGCTTATCATTTACCTAGTTCATCAGATTGTGCTGTACCCAGTTCATCAGATTGTACTGTACCCACTTCATCAGATTGTACTGTACCCAACACCTGCAATTATACCTTCATCTTGTCTACCAAGTATAACCTATTCTAATCAATATAATGTAACAATTCCCCCCTTTGAAAATACTTCAAGTCTTCCAGACTGCAAGGATTTTCATCATCAGTTCCGCAGATTTCCATATTCTTTGGACCGTCTCAAACTGGTGATTGTAGCTGCAATGAATTATTTCCAATGTCTTCATATCTCGGGGGAAGTTCATGATTCTTCCTGGTAACAGCTTTTAAAATTTTCCCCAAGTGTTGCCGTTCCTTATTAACAATATTTTGAATCAAACGCAACACTCCCATAATAGCTAACATAATAATTATAATTATTATACACCATTGAATTAAAGATGCTACCCAACCAGAGATGTTCAATCCAAATGACTTTGCTAAAGCAGCCACCCAATTATGGGTACTTTCTTCTCTTTCTTCCTCAGTTGCATGTTCAATTTGCGTTAGCTGAGACAAATCACGTTCTACCGCGGCTGTAACATTCGGAATATGTACACAACAATGATCAATCTTATCTCGTAAATAACCACATACTCCATGTTCTTTTAGCAACAGCATATCTAATGCCATTCTATTTTGCAGGGTCATTTTTGTGGTTGCCTGTAATTGTAAGTTTATTTCCTTAAATCCTTCTTTAGTCACTCTTGCTAGCCTTTCCGTTTGTCCTAACAACCGGTACAACATTTCTCTATTCCGATAAGCACTAATTGGAGCAAACAATGATTCTAAAGCCCAACCTAACTTCACACCGGATGATGGTTCTTGCCAATCATCATCATCCTTTATTTCTCTCTTCATTATCCATAAATTTTCTAATCTACCCTTAAATGGCGCTTTCTTCCAAATTGGGCAGAGAGTTGGTAACCCTAAAGTTATTTCAGTCACCAACCCATCCAAGGGGAGGTGAGTCGTCCATTGTCCATCACTGGTAACCCAAACTAAATTTCCTGTGCTCCTGATCGTAGTTCTACAATCTATTCTCACTCCGAATTGTATTACAGGTTCACTCATGGAGTATTTAATTCCTCTACAGGCACAACCTGTCCTTAATGCAAGGACCACAGGTGGAAAGGTAACTTCACTTTCGGGGTGTCACAAGTGTATACTTTTGTACAGTTCTAGACTGGGTGTTTTTCAGCTAACTTTCTTTTGCATTAGATTTTCTTGTGTTTCCTGTTGTGGCGCCTGGATTATTTGTATTGGTTGCATTTCGTCTTTTTCCAAATCTTTTAACTCTCTCCTGGCTCTGTTTCTTTTCTGCATAGGTTCTGATTTTGCAGTAACCTCTAATGCCCTTTTTCCATAATCAAAACTCTCTTTAATCCAAACAATACAGGTGTAGTTTCCTACATCTGTCTTACTTACATTTCGCAATGATAAAATCATAGTACCCCTTCGTGTATCACTATCCCATCGGATTGTAAACCCAGTTGACAATTTGGACTCATTCTTCTGCCAATAGCAACTAATGTCTTGGATTGAACTTCTCATATCTCCAACAAAATCACAAGTCAAATTTACATCCATTCGTTCTTCTATATGTACAGTAGCATATGTATGTATTATTTGAGCGAAACCATTACTTAATCCTACCCAGCATAGTATTACCAAGATGTAAATCTCAGTTTTGTAGGAGTGATCATTTTTACCCCCCATTGTGATGGTACCTTCTTCACTCTGGTATAATGAATCCAATTATCAATTCCTGCTACTTTCACAGCGGTAAATGTTATCAATAGCACCAAATAAAGTCCATGCCACTGTTCCTTTAAAGGCTCCGTTTGCCAATTTCGAACATACGCTTGGTCTCCTGGTTGATTCTCCAACGGCAAAGGGCGATTCCAGATGATCGCAGCACGTAAGGCTGTGAGTAATCTGCTTAAAGAAATTATATAACTATAAACATCTTGATCTCCTTGGAGGTGTAAATCTGCACTTCCCATTCCCTTCGTTGGTGCAGTATATGGCTTACCGTACAGAATTTCATAGGGACTTACAGACAACCCTTCTCTAGGTTTTATACGAATTCTCAATAAAGCAAGGGGCAATGCCTGTGGCCATTGGATTTGAGCTTCCTGGCATATCTTTTTAATTTGTCCTTTTAATGTTTGATTCATCCTTTCTACCTTTCCACTAGATTGTGGCCTCCACGGTGTATGTAAATCCCAGCTAATTCCAAGCATTTCACTAATTTCCTGTACTATTTTAGCTATAAAGTGTGGGCCTCGATCTGAAGAAATTCCTAAAGGTACCCCAAATCTAGGTATGATCTCTTTTAACAAAGTTTTTACTACTTCTCTAGCTTGATTCGTTCTACAGGGAAATGCTTCTAGCCACCCTGAAAAGGTACATACGTATACCAATAAATACTGAAACCCTTTTGATTTAGGTAATTCTGCAAAATCCACTTGCCAATAGTCACCTGGTTCTATTCCCACTTTCAAAGTTCCCATTTGAATTTGTTTTCGTATTACCGGATTATTCTTTAAACATACTGGACACTTCGCATTCACCCCTTTTGCTATTGTTAACATTTGTGCAGATACAATGCTCCGCTTTAAAAACTGCACCAATGCTTCTGCTCCCCAATGGCATTTATTATGTTCAGTTTGTATTATTCGTTTCATAATTGTAGCAGGCACTACTACTTGTCCATTACCTGTTACATACCATCCATGTGAATTCTTCTGTGCCTTTACCAAATCGGCTAATTTTTCATCTTCTTGGGTATAAAAGGGATTTACAGAGAGATGAGCAGTAATCGGGCTTACCTTAGTAGGTATTAGAGCTAATTCAGTCCATACTTGCCGTGCAGCAATTTTGGCTGCCTGGTCTGCCTTCATGTTTCCTTGTGCCACATCGCTGTCATCCCTCTGATGTCCTCGACAATGCATTACAGCCACTTGCTGAGGTAGTACCACAGCCTCTAATAACTGTAAGATCTCGGTTCGATATTTAATAATACTACCTTGAGCCGTCAACAATCCTCTTTCCTTCCATAAAGCTCCATGTATATGTATTATTCCAAAAGCGTATTTAGAATCTGTCCAAATATTCACTCTCTTATCCGTACTCGGTATTAAAGCCCGAATTAGAGCGACCAGTTCTGCCTTTTGCGCTGACGTTCCTGGCATTAATGCCTTTGCTTCAATTACTTCAAGCTTAGTAACCACAGCATATCCAGAATATCGTGTTCCATTCTCAACAAAGCTGCTACCGTCTGTAAATAATGTCCAGTCAGGATTTACAAGGGGAATATCTTTCAGATCTACCCTACTGGCGTAAGTTTGTTCGATCACCTCAATACAATCATGTTCCAGCTCGCCTTCCTCTATTTTGCTACCTAAAAATTCAGCGGGATTCAAACATGTTGTTATCTTTAAAAATATATCATCCTGTTCTCTCAATATTGCTTGATATTTCAACATTCTACTGGATGACAACCAATGACCCCCCTTTTGTTCCAAAACTGCAATCACCATGTGGGGCACAAATACTTCCATTTTTGTTCCCAATGTCAATTTTCTAGCTTCTTGGACTAACATTACAGTAGCAGCCACTGCTCGGAGGCAAGAAGGCCATCCGGCACTTACCATATCCAACTGCTTGGAAAAATAGCCCACCGGTCTCTTCCATGATCCAATTCGTTGAGTTAAAACTCCAAGCGCTAGTCGTTGCCGCTCATGTACAAAGAGTTGAAATGTTTTTGTCAAATCAGGCAATCCTAATGCTGGGGCTTCTTGCAGAGCCTGTTTTAAGTCTTGAAAAGCCCTTTTACACTCTAAACTCCAAACTAATTGTGGCTCTTTTAAAGCTGCATACAGTGGTTTGGCTAACAGTCCGTAATTCAAAATCCAGAGTCTGCACCACCCTGTCATTCCTAGAAAAGTTCGTAACTCGTGCAAATTTCTAGGTTCAGGGATGGCACAAATCGCTTGTATTCTATTCACCCCCAACCGTCTTTGTCCTTGGGAAATTTCACATCCCAGATATATCACTTTTTCCCGGGCAATTTGGGCTTTTTCCTTAGAAACTCGATAACCGCTCTGTCCCAGTAAATTTAATCACGCAACTGTAACAGTAATGCAGTTTTCATACCTTTCTGTCGCCACGAAAATGTCATCCACATATTGCAACAATAAGTATGCTTTTGATGGTAATTGAAAATATCCTTGCTCCTTCCAATCCTCCAGTTCTCGTGCCAGCTGATTCCCAAATATTGTAGGACTGTTTTTGAAGCCTTGTGGTAACCTGGTCCAGGTCAGCTGTCGTTTTCGTCCTGTATCCGGATTTTCCCATTCAAACGCAAATAATTTCCTACTTTGTAATGCCAATGGGATGCAGAAGAAAGCATCTTTTAAATCAATTACAGAAAAGTATCTAAATTGTTCTGCCACAGATGTTAACAATGTATAAGGATTTGCTACTACTGGATGTATATCTTTAACTATTTCGTTTACAGCTCTTAAATCTTGAACTAACCTATAATCTCCGTTAGGTTTTCTTATAGGAAATATTGGTGTATTATATTCAGATTCACATTCTTCTAACACATTGTGCATCAAAAATTTTGCAATTAATGGTGCTACCCCTTTCCTAGCTTCTAACTGTATAGGATATTGTCTAACTCTTACCGGTTGGACACCTTCTTTCAATTCTACTATGACAGGTTTTGCTGCTTTCGCTAATCCCGGTACTTGTGTCTCCCATACCCATGGTACTACAGCGTTTTCTACCTCTATTGGTATTGTTGTATTAGCTATTTCTTTTACTATAAATATTCTAGCTATTTCTTCCTCAGGTATCTGCAACTTAGCTTTTCCATTTTCAAATATTATTTTAGCATTAAATCTTGACAATAAATCTCGTCCTAACAAAGATGTAGGACAATCCGGTACATAGAGAAATTCATGATCTAATTCTTTACCCCTAAAATTTAGATGCAATGGCCGCAGAAAGGGCCGTTGCTCTGTTTTTCCTGTAGCTCCTACCACAGTTATCATCGTATCTCCTATCTTTCCTAAACAAGTATTTAAAACAGAATAAGTTGCCCCAGTATCTACCAATAATTGTTTCTCTTCCCCATCAATTTCTGTTGTCACTTTTAATCCATCACTTAGTCAGCTACTATGTTGCCCCAAATGTCCTAACATCATTGTTTCTGCCATTGGTGTTCCTCCTACTGAAGTCTGCTGGGCCAAATTCATTTTCACTGGGCACTCATTTTTCCAATGTCCCTGTTGTCTGCAAAACGCACACTGATTTATCCCTAGCTGATTTTGAGGTATTCCCCGCATGCCTCCTACCCTGTATCCTCCTCGACCTCGTCCTCTACTTCTGCCTCTTATTCCTTGATTTACTCGTTGTAACATTGCTAATAATCCTGCCTGATTTCTCTTTGTGGTTTGTTTTTTTTTTTTTTTTTTTCCCTATTATTGTACACTTTCCAGCTGATTGCTTCCAAATTACTAAATCTCCTGGGGAAAAAGGAACTTTCCCATATACTTTATCAGTCCCCGAAATTGCCTCTCGTAAAGGGGCTAATAATACTTTACTGTTTTGCTCTTGTTCCTTCCTCCCTTGTCTTGTTCTCTGTGCAATTGGGGTTCGTTGCGCTTGTCTTGGGCATGATGAATGCCCTGGCGAACCCTTCGGTGTTAACTTAATCTGGATCGCTCCAGTATTAATTGATTCTGACGGTTTTACCGCCTTAATACTATCAGTATCACTATCGTCCCCTGCATCTATATCGGACATCACAGGGGCCGTCGGTGATGCTAAAAGTGATACCTCCTCTGGCTCTCTTATTGAATTTTGTATTGCCAAACAAGTCATACACTTATTACCTACACATCCTTCACATTTTGTTTTATCTTTTTTTCGGGATGTACCAACAACATTCCACATTCTCTCTGCATATCTGGATGATTACGTATATCATAAAATAGATCAACATATGGTACTTCATCCCATTTTTCAAGTTCTTAACAATATCTCATTAATGGACCTATAACACCCGGATCTAAACTTCCGTGTTCAGGCCACCGGGGTCCATCATACTCATATTGTGGCCACCAATTGGTACAATAATCTATAAATCGACTTTTACTCATACTCTGAAAATATCCCGCACTTTTCCAATGCTTTAATAAACATCCTAACGGAGAATTATCCGGTATTACCATGGTCTTACACACTCACTCCACACACACACACACACACTAAATCTACGGGGTAGAAAACGGAAAGATAGCCTCTGATGGGAAACAAAAGACCAAACCAAACTCACGAGACAGCCACGTATGTCCGTGAGTGCTGGACCTGCGGGGCTTTCGCTCCGTCTGACGGCCAGCGCCTAGGCTTCCACAGACCAGACCTCGAGCTCGTTAGCCCAACCTTGCGTGAATTGCCGTCACGTCTTATTAGGCAGGCACCCGACCAAATATTACAATAAAGCACCTTCGGGCTTACCACTTTGGGACGTCAGCAGCAGCGCAGAGCGGGCGCAGCCGATGGCTCCCCGAGAATTCCTCGGTGCCGGCACGGAGCAAAATCGGAAAGCGAACCGTCAACACTACTCCCGAAGTCCCATCTGGGTCGCCAGAACACTGTTGCCCGTAAAGAAACACATAACTACGAAAGCAGTTATATGCGGTGCTTTATTCGGGGCCCGGGGTCTCAGGGACTCATGTCCAAAGCTGAGAATCCCAAATCCCCGTTTAACTTGGTTAATATTTATAGTGTTCGGTTACGTAACATAATCAACAGAATTGCTAAGCTACATGATTGTTTCCCATTTATAGTTTCTTCAGTTACTGTTGCCAAGATTTGCTTATCATTTACCTAGTTCATCAGATTGTACTGTACCCACTTCATCAGACTGTACTGTACCCACTTCATCAGACTGTACTGTACCCACTTCATCAGACTGTACTGTACCCAACACCTGCAATTATACCTTCATCTTGTCTACCAAGTATAACCTATTCTAATCAATATAATGTAACAATTCCCCCCTTTGAAAATACTTCAAGTCTTCCAGACTGCAAGGATTTTCATCATCAGTTCCGCAGATTTCCATATTCTTTGGACCGTCTCAAACTGGTGATTGTAGCTGCAATGAATTATTTCCAATGTCTTCATATCTCGGGGGAAGTTCATGATTCTTCCTGGTAACAGCTTTTAAAATTTTCCCCAAGTGTTGCCGTTCCTTATTAACAATATTTTGAATCAAACGCAACACTCCCATAATAGCTAACATAATAATTATAATTATTATACACCATTGAATTAAAGATGCTACCCAACCAGAGATGTTCAATCCAAATGACTTTGCTAAAGCAGCCACCCAATTATGGGTACTTTCTTCTCTTTCTTCCTCAGTTGCACGTTCAATTTGCGTTAGCTGAGACAAATCACGTTCTACCGCGGCTGTAACATTCGGAATATGTACACAACAATGATCAATCTTATCTCGTAAATAACCACATACTCCATGTTCTTTTAGCAACAGCATATCTAATGCCATTCTATTTTGCAGGGTCATTTTTGTGGTTGCCTGTAATTGTAAGTTTATTTCCTTAAATCCTTCTTTAGTCACTCTTGCTAGCCTTTCCGTTTGTCCTAACAACCGGTACAACATTTCTCTATTCCGATAAGCACTAATTGGAGCAAACAATGATTCTAAAGCCCAACCTAACTTCACACCGGATGATGGTTCTTGCCAATCATCATCATCCTTTATTTCTCTCTTCATTATCCATAAATTTTCTAATCTACCCTTAAATGGCGCTTTCTTCCAAATTGGGCAGAGAGTTGGTAACCCTAAAGTTATTTCAGTCACCAACCCATCCAAGGGGAGGTGAGTCGTCCATTGTCCATCACTTGTAACCCAAACTAAATTTCCTGTGCTCCTGATCGTAGTTCTACAATCTATTCCCACTCCGAATTGTATTACAGGTTCACTCATGGAGTATTTAATTCCTCTACAGGCACAACCTGTCCTTAATGCAAGGACCACAGGTGGAAAGGTAACTTCACTTTCGGGGTGTCACAAGTGTATACTTTTGTACAGTTCTAGACTGGGTGTTTTTCAGCTAACTTTCTTTTGCATTAGATTTTCTTGTGTTTCCTGTTGTGGCGCCTGGATTATTTGTATTGGTTGCATTTCGTCTTTTTCCAAATCTTTTAACTCTCTCCTGGCTCTGTTTCTTTTCTGCATAGGTTCTGATTTTGCAGTAACCTCTAATGCCCTTTTTCCATAATCAAAACTCTCTTTAATCCAAACAATACAGGTGTAGTTTCCTACATCTGTCTTACTTACATTTCGCAATGATAAAATCATAGTACCCCTTCGTGTATCACTATCCCATCGGATTGTAAACCCAGTTGACAATTTGGACTCATTCTTCTGCCAATAGCAACTAATGTCTTGGATTGAACTTCTCATATCTCCAACAAAATCACAAGTCAAATTTACATCCATTCGTTCTTCTATATGTACAGTAGCATATGTATGTATTATTTGAGCGAAACCATTACTTAATCCTACCCAGCATAGTATTACCAAGATGTAAATCTCAGTTTTGTAGGAGTGATCATTTTTACCCCCCATTGTGATGGTACCTTCTTCACTCTGGTATAATGAATCCAATTATCAATTCCTGCTACTTTCACAGCGGTAAATGTTATCAATAGCACCAAATAAAGTCCATGCCACTGTTCCTTTAAAGGCTCCGTTTGCCAATTTCGAACATACGCTTGGTCTCCTGGTTGATTCTCCAACGGCAAAGGGCGATTCCAGATGATCGCGGCACGTAAGGCTGTGAGTAATCTGCTTAAAGAAATTATATAACTATAAACATCTTGATCTCCTTGGAGGTGTAAATCTGCACTTCCCATTCCCTTCGTTGGTGCAGTATATGGCTTACCGTACAGAATTTCATAGGGACTTACAGACAACCCTTCTCTAGGTTTTATACGAATTCTCAATAAAGCAAGGGGCAATGCCTGTGGCCATTGGATTTGAGCTTCCTGGCATATCTTTTTAATTTGTCCTTTTAATGTTTGATTCTTCCTTTCTACCTTTCCACTAGATTGTGGCCTCCACGGTGTATGTAAATCCCAGCTAATTCCAAGCATTTCACTAATTTCCTGTACTATTTTAGCTATAAAGTGTGGGCCTCGATCTGAAGAAATTCCTAAAGGTACCCCAAATCTAGGTATGATCTCTTTTAACAAAGTTTTTACTACTTCTCTAGCTTGATTCGTTCTACAGGGAAATGCTTCTAGCCACCCTGAAAAGGTACATACGTATACCAATAAATACTGAAACCCTTTTGATTTAGGTAATTCTGCAAAATCCACTTGCCAATAGTCACCTGGTTCTATTCCCACTTTCAAAGTTCCCATTTGAATTTGTTTTCGTATTACCGGATTATTCTTTAAACATACTGGACACTTCGCATTCACCCCTTTTGCTATTGTTAACATTTGTGCAGATACAATGCTCCGCTTTAAAAACTGCACCAATGCTTCTGCTCCCCAATGGCATTTATTATGTTCAGTTTGTATTATTCGTTTCATAATTGTAGCAGGCACTACTACTTGTCCATTACCTGTTACATACCATCCATGTGAATTCTTCTGTGCCTTTACCAAATCGGCTAATTTTTCATCTTCTTGGGTATAAAAGGGATTTACAGAGAGATGAGCAGTAATCGGGCTTACCTTAGTAGGTATTAGAGCTAATTCAGTCCATACTTGCCGTGCAGCAATTTTGGCTGCCTGGTCTGCCTTCATGTTTCCTTGTGCCACATCGCTGTCATCCCTCTGATGTCCTCGACAATGCATTACAGCCACTTGCTGAGGTAGTACCACAGCCTCTAATAACTGTAAGATCTCGGTTCGATATTTAATAATACTACCTTGAGCCGTCAACAATCCTCTTTCCTTCCATAAAGCTCCATGTATATGTATTATTCCAAAAGCGTATTTAGAATCTGCCCAAATATTCACCCTCTTATCCGTACTCGGTATTAAAGCCCGAATTAGAGCGACCAGTTCTGCCTTTTGCGCTGACGTTCCTGGCATTAATGCCTTTGCTTCAATTACTTCAAGCTTAGTAACCACAGCGTATCCAGAATATCGTGTTCCATTCTCAACAAAGCTGCTACCGTCTGTAAATAATGTCCAGTCAGGATTTACAAGGGGAATATCTTTCAGATCTACCCTACTGGCGTAAGTTTGTTCGATCACCTCAATACAATCATGTTCCAGCTCGCCTTCCTCTATTTTGCTACCTAAAAATTCAGCGGGATTCAAACATGTTGTTATCTTTAAAAATATATCATCCTGTTCTCTCAATATTGCCTGATATTTCAACATTCTACTGGATGACAACCAATGACCCCCCTTTTGTTCCAAAACTGCAATCACCATGTGGGGCACAAATACTTCCATTTTTGTTCCCAATGTCAATTTTCTAGCTTCTTGGACTAACGTTACAGTAGCAGCCACTGCTCGGAGGCAAGAAGGCCATCCGGCACTTACCATATCCAACTGCTTGGAAAAATAGCCCACCGGTCTCTTCCATGATCCAATTCGTTGAGTTAAAACTCCAAGCGCTAGTCGTTGCCGCTCATGTACAAAGAGTTGAAATGTTTTTGTCAAATCAGGCAATCCTAATGCTGGGGCTTCTTGCAGAGCCTGTTTTAAGTCTTGAAAAGCCCTTTTACACTCTAAACTCCAAACTAATTGTGGCTCTTTTAAAGCTGCATACAGTGGTTTGGCTAACAGTCCATAATTCAAAATCCAGAGTCTGCACCACCCTGTCATTCCTAGAAAAGTTCGTAACTCGTGCAAATTTCTAGGTTCAGGGATGGCACAAATCGCTTGTATTCTATTCACCCCCAACCGTCTTTGTCCTTGGGAAATTTCACATCCCAGATATATCACTTTTTCCCGGGCAATTTGGGCTTTTTCCTTAGAAACTCGATAACCGCTCTGTCCCAGTAAATTTAATCACGCAACTGTAACAGTAATGCAGTTTTCATACCTTTCTGTCGCCACGAAAATGTCATCCACATATTGCAACAATAAGTATGCTTTTGATGGTAATTGAAAATATCCTTGCTCCTTCCAATCCTCCAGTTCTCGTGCCAGCTGATTCCCAAATATTGTAGGACTGTTTTTGAAGCCTTGTGGTAACCTGGTCCAGGTCAGCTGTCGTTTTCTTCCTGTATCCGGATTTTCCCATTCAAACGCAAATAATTTCCTACTTTGTAATGCCAATGGGATGCAGAAGAAAGCATCTTTTAAATCAATTACAGAAAAGTATCTAAATTGTTCTGCCACAGATGTTAACAATGTATAAGGATTTGCTACTACTGGATGTATATCTTTAACTATTTCGTTTACAGCTCTTAAATCTTGAACTAACCTATAATCTCCGTTAGGTTTTCTTATAGGAAATATTGGTGTATTATATTCAGATTCACATTCTTCTAACACATTGTGCATCAAAAATTTTGCAATTAATGGTGCTACCCCTTTCCTAGCTTCTAACTGTATAGGATATTGTCTAACTCTTACCGGTTGGACACCTTCTTTCAATTCTACTATGACAGGTTTTGCTGCTTTCGCTAATCCCGGTACTTGTGTCTCCCATACCCATGGTACTACAGCGTTTTCTACCTCTATTGGTATTGTTGTATTAGCTATTTCTTTTACTATAAATATTCTAGCTATTTCTTCCTCAGGTATCTGCAACTTAGCTTTTCCATTTTCAAATATTATTTTAGCATTAAATCTTGACAATAAATCTCGTCCTAACAAAGATGTAGGACAATCCGGTACATAGAGAAATTCATGATCTAATTCTTTACCCCTAAAATTTAGATGCAATGGCCGCAGAAAGGGCCGTTGCTCTGTTTTTCCTGTAGCTCCTACCACAGTTATCATCGTATCTCCTATCTTTCCTAAACAAGTATTTAAAACAGAATAAGTTGCCCCAGTATCTACCAATAATTGTTTCTCTTCCCCATCAATTTCTGTTGTCACTTTTAATCCATCACTTAGTCAGCTACTATGTTGCCCCAAATGTCCTAACATCATTGTTTCTGCCATTGGTGTTCCTCCTACTGAAGTCTGCTGGGCCAAATTCATTTTCACTGGGCACTCATTTTTCCAATGTCCCTGTTGTCTGCAAAACGCACACTGATTTATCCCTAGCTGATTTTGAGGTATTCCCCGCATGCCTCCTACCCTGTATCCTCCTCGACCTCGTCCTCTACTTCTGCCTCTTATTCCTTGATTTACTCGTTGTAACATTGCTAATAATCCTGCCTGATTTCTCTTTGTGGTTTGTTTTTTTTTTTTTTTTTTTCCCTATTATTGTACACTTTCCAGCTGATTGCTTCCAAATTACTAAATCTCCTGGGGAAAAAGGAACTTTCCCATATACTTTATCAGTCCCCGAAATTGCCTCTCGTAAAGGGGCTAATAATACTTTACTGTTTTGCTCTTGTTCCTTCCTCCCTTGTCTTGTTCTCTGTGCAATTGGGGTTCGTTGCGCTTGTCTTGGGCATGATGAATGCCCTGGCGAACCCTTCGGTGTTAACTTAATCTGGATCGCTCCAGTATTAATTGATTCTGACGGTTTTACCGCCTTAATACTATCAGTATCACTATCGTCCCCTGCATCTATATCGGACATCACAGGGGCCGTCGGTGATGCTAAAAGTGATACCTCCTCTGGCTCTCTTATTGAATTTTGTATTGCCAAACAAGTCATACACTTATTACCTACACATCCTTCACATTTTGTTTTATCTTTTTTTCGGGATGTACCAACAACATTCCACATTCTCTCTGCATATCTGGATGATTACGTATATCATAAAATAGATCAACATATGGTACTTCATCCCATTTTTCAAGTTCTTAACAATATCTCATTAATGGACCTATAACACCCGGATCTAAACTTCCGTGTTCAGGCCACCGGGGTCCATCATACTCATATTGTGGCCACCAATTCGTACAATAATCTATAAATCGACTTTTACTCATACTCTGAAAATATCCCGCACTTTTCCAATGCTTTAATAAACATCCTAACGGAGAATTATCCGGTATTACCATGGTCTTACACACTCACTCCACACACACACACACACTAAATCTACGGGGTAGAAAACGGAAAGATAGCCTCTGATGGGAAACAAAAGACCAAACCAAACTCACGAGACAGCCACGTATGTCCGTGAGTGCTGGACCTGCGGGGCTTTCGCTCCGTCTGACGGCCAGCGCCTAGGCTTCCACAGACCAGACCTCGAGCTCGTTAGCCCAACCTTGCGTGAATCGCCGTCACGTCTTATTAGGCAGGCACCCGACCAAATATTACAATAAAGCACCTTCGGGCTTACCACTTTGGGACGTCAGGAGCAGCGCAGAGCGGGCGCAGCCGATGGCTCCCCGAGAATTCCTCGGTGCCGGCACGGAGCAAAATCGGAAAGCGAACCGTCAACACTACTCCCGAAGTCCCATCTGGGTCGCCAGAACACTGTTGCCCGTAAAGAAACACATAACTACGAAAGCAGTTATATGCGGTGCTTTATTCGGGGCCCGGGGTCTCAGGGACTCATGTCCAAAGCTGAGAATCCCAAATCCCCGTTTAACTTGGTTAATATTTATAGTGTTCGGTTACGTAACATAATCAACAGAATTGCTAAGCTACATGATTGTTTCCCATTTATAGTTTCTTCAGTTACTGTTGCCAAGATTTGCTTATCATTTACCTAGTTCATCAGATTGTGCTGTACCTAGTTCATCAGATTGTACTGTACCCACTTCATCAGACTGTACTGTACCCACTTCATCAGACTGTACTGTACCCAACACCTGCAATTATACCTTCATCTTGTCTACCAAGTATAACCTATTCTAATCAATATAATGTAACAATTCCCCCCTTTGAAAATACTTCAAGTCTTCCAGACTGCAAGGATTTTCATCATCAGTTCCGCAGATTTCCATATTCTTTGGACCGTCTCAAACTGGTGATTGTAGCTGCAATGAATTATTTCCAATGTCTTCATATCTCGGGGGAAGTTCATGATTCTTCCTGGTAACAGCTTTTAAAATTTTCCCCAAGTGTTGCCGTTCCTTATTAACAATATTTTGAATCAAACGCAACACTCCCATAATAGCTAACATAATAATTATAATTATTATACACCATTGAATTAAAGATGCTACCCAACCAGAGATGTTCAATCCAAATGACTTTGCTAAAGCAGCCACCCAATTATGGGTACTTTCTTCTCTTTCTTCCTCAGTTGCACGTTCAATTTGCGTTAGCTGAGACAAATCACGTTCTACCGCGGCTGTAACATTCGGAATATGTACACAACAATGATCAATCTTATCTCGTAAATAACCACATACTCCATGTTCTTTTAGCAACAGCATATCTAATGCCATTCTATTTTGCAGGGTCATTTTTGTGGTTGCCTGTAATTGTAAGTTTATTTCCTTAAATCCTTCTTTAGTCACTCTTGCTAGCCTTTCCGTTTGTCCTAACAACCGGTACAACATTTCTCTATTCCGATAAGCACTAATTGGAGCAAACAATGATTCTAAAGCCCAACCTAACTTCACACCGGATGATGGTTCTTGCCAATCATCATCATCCTTTATTTCTCTCTTCATTATCCATAAATTTTCTAATCTACCCTTAAATGGCGCTTTCTTCCAAATTGGGCAGAGAGTTGGTAACCCTAAAGTTATTTCAGTCACCAACCCATCCAAGGGGAGGTGAGTCGTCCATTGTCCATCACTTGTAACCCAAACTAAATTTCCTGTGCTCCTGATCGTAGTTCTACAATCTATTCTCACTCCGAATTGTATTACAGGTTCACTCATTGAGTATTTAATTCCTCTACAGGCACAACCTGTCCTTAATGCAAGGACCACAGGTGGAAAGGTAACTTCACTTTCGGGGTGTCACAAGTGTATACTTTTGTACAGTTCTAGACTGGGTGTTTTTCAGCTAACTTTCTTTTGCATTGGATTTTCTTGTGTTTCCTGTTGTGGCGCCTGGATTATTTGTATTGGTTGCATTTCGTCTTTTTCCAAATCTTTTAACTCTCTCCTGGCTCTGTTTCTTTTCTGCATAGGTTCTGATTTTGCAGTAACCTCTAATGCCCTTTTTCCATAATCAAAACTCTCTTTAATCCAAACAATACAGGTGTAGTTTCCTACATCTGTCTTACTTACATTTCGCAATGATAAAATCATAGTACCCCTTCATGTATCACTATCCCATCGGATTGTAAACCCACTTGACAATTTGGACTCATTCTTCTGCCAATAGCAACTAATGTCTTGGATTGAACTTCTCATATCTCCAACAAAATCACAAGTCAAATTTACATCCATTCGTTCTTCTATATGTACAGTAGCATATGTATGTATTATTTGAGCGAAACCATTACTTAATCCTACCCAGCATAGTATTACCAAGATGTAAATCTCAGTTTTGTAGGAGTGATCATTTTTACCCCCCATTGTGATGGTACCTTCTTCACTCTGGTATAATGAATCCAATTATCAATTCCTGCTACTTTCACAGCGGTAAATGTTATCAATAGCACCAAATAAAGTCCATGCCACTGTTCCTTTAAAGGCTCCGTTTGCCAATTTCGAACATACGCTTGGTCTCCTGGTTGATTCTCCAACGGCAAAGGGCGATTCCAGATGATCGCGGCACGTAAGGCTGTGAGTAATCTGCTTAAAGAAATTATATAACTATAAACATCTTGATCTCCTTGGAGGTGTAAATCTGCACTTCCCATTCCCTTCGTTGGTGCAGTATATGGCTTACCGTACAGAATTTCATAGGGACTTACAGACAACCCTTCTCTAGGTTTTATACAAATTCTCAATAAAGCAAGGGGCAATGCCTGTGGCCATTGGATTTGAGCTTCCTGGCATATCTTTTTAATTTGTCCTTTTAATGTTTGATTCATCCTTTCTACCTTTCCACTAGATTGTGGCCTCCACGGTGTATGTAAATCCCAGCTAATTCCAAGCATTTCACTAATTTCCTGTACTATTTTAGCTATAAAGTGTGGGCCTCGATCTGAAGAAATTCCTAAAGGTACCCCAAATCTAGGTATGATCTCTTTTAACAAAGTTTTTACTACTTCTCTAGCTTGATTCGTTCTACAGGGAAATGCTTCTAGCCACCCTGAAAAGGTACATACGTATACCAATAAATACTGAAACCCTTTTGATTTAGGTAATTCTGCAAAATCCACTTGCCAATAGTCACCTGGTTCTATTCCCACTTTCAAAGTTCCCATTGGAATTTGTTTTCGTATTACCGGATTATTCTTTAAACATACTGGACACTTCGCATTCACCCCTTTTGCTATTGTTAACATTTGTGCAGATATAATGCTCCGCTTTAAAAACTGCACCAATGCTTCTGCTCCCCAATGGCATTTATTATGTTCAGTTTGTATTATTCGTTTCATAATTGTAGCAGGCACTACTACTTGTCCATTACCTGTTACATACCATCCATGTGAATTCTTCTGTGCCTTTACCAAATCGGCTAATTTTTCATCTTCTTGGGTATAAAAGGGATTTACAGAGAGATGAGCAGTAATCGGGCTTACCTTAGTAGGTATTAGAGCTAATTCAGTCCATACTTGCCGTGCAGCAATTTTGGCTGCCTGGTCTGCCTTCATGTTTCCTTGTGCCACATCGCTGTCATCCCTCTGATGTCCTCGACAATGCATTACAGCCACTTGCTGAGGTAGTACCACAGCCTCTAATAACTGTAAGATCTCGGTTCGATATTTAATAATACTACCTTGAGCCGTCAACAATCCTCTTTCCTTCCATAAAGCTCCATGTATATGTATTATTCCAAAAGCGTATTTAGAATCTGCCCAAATATTCACCCTCTTATCCGTACTCGGTATTAAAGCCCGAATTAGAGCGACCAGTTCTGCCTTTTGCGCTGACGTTCCTGGCATTAATGCCTTTGCTTCAATTACTTCAAGCTTAGTAACCACAGCATATCCAGAATATCGTGTTCCATTCTCAACAAAGCTGCTACCGTCTGTAAATAATGTCCAGTCAGGATTTACAAGGGGAATATCTTTCAGATCTACCCTACTGGCGTAAGTTTGTTCGATCACCTCAATACAATCATGTTCCAGCTCGCCTTCCTCTATTTTGCTACCTAAAAATTCAGCGGGATTCAAACATGTTGTTATCTTTAAAAATATATCATCCTGTTCTCTCAATATTGCCTGATATTTCAACATTCTACTGGATGACAACCAATGACCCCCCTTTTGTTCCAAAACTGCAATCACCATGTGGGGCACAAATACTTCCATTTTTGTTCCCAATGTCAATTTTCTAGCTTCTTGGACTAACGTTACAGTAGCAGCCACTGCTCGGAGGCAAGAAGGCCATCCGGCACTTACCATATCCAACTGCTTGGAAAAATAGCCCACCGGTCTCTTCCATGATCCAATTCGTTGAGTTAAAACTCCAAGCGCTAGTCGTTGCCGCTCATGTACAAAGAGTTGAAATGTTTTTGTCAAATCAGGCAATCCTAATGCTGGGGCTTCTTGCAGAGCCTGTTTTAAGTCTTGAAAAGCCCTTTTACACTCTAAACTCCAAACTAATTGTGGCTCTTTTAAAGCTGCATACAGTGGTTTGGCTAACAGTCCATAATTCAAAATCCAGAGTCTGCACCACCCTGTCATTCCTAGAAAAGTTCGTAACTCGTGCAAATTTCTAGGTTCAGGGATGGCACAAATCGCTTGTATTCTATTCACCCCCAACCGTCTTTGTCCTTGGGAAATTTCACATCCCAGATATATCACTTTTTCCCGGGCAATTTGGGCTTTTTCCTTAGAAACTCGATAACCGCTCTGTCCCAGTAAATTTAATCACGCAACTGTAACAGTAATGCAGTTTTCATACCTTTCTGTCGCCACGAAAATGTCATCCACATATTGCAACAATAAGTATGCTTTTGATGGTAATTGAAAATATCCTTGCTCCTTCCAATCCTCCAGTTCTCGTGCCAGCTGATTCCCAAATATTGTAGGACTGTTTTTGAAGCCTTGTGGTAACCTGGTCCAGGTCAGCTGTCGTTTTCTTCCTGTATCCGGATTTTCCCATTCAAACGCAAATAATTTCCTACTTTGTAATGCCAATGGGATGCAGAAGAAAGCATCTTTTAAATCAATTACAGAAAAGTATCTAAATTGTTCTGCCACAGATGTTAACAATGTATAAGGATTTGCTACTACTGGATGTATATCTTTAACTATTTCGTTTACAGCTCTTAAATCTTGAACTAACCTATAATCTCCGTTAGGTTTTCTTATAGGAAATATTGGTGTATTATATTCAGATTCACATTCTTCTAACACATTGTGCATCAAAAATTTTGCAATTAATGGTGCTACCCCTTTCCTAGCTTCTAACTGTATAGGATATTGTCTAACTCTTACCGGTTGGACACCTTCTTTCAATTCTACTATGACAGGTTTTGCTGCTTTCGCTAATCCCGGTACTTGTGTCTCCCATACCCATGGTACTACAGCGTTTTCTACCTCTATTGGTATTGTTGTATTAGCTATTTCTTTTACTATAAATATTCTAGCTATTTCTTCCTCAGGTATCTGCAACTTAGCTTTTCCATTTTCAAATATTATTTTAGCATTAAATCTTGACAATAAATCTCGTCCTAACAAAGATGTAGGACAATCCGGTACATAGAGAAATTCATGATCTAATTCTTTACCCCTAAAATTTAGATGCAATGGCCGCAGAAAGGGCCGTTGCTCTGTTTTTCCTGTAGCTCCTACCACAGTTATCATCGTATCTCCTATCTTTCCTAAACAAGTATTTAAAACAGAATAAGTTGCCCCAGTATCTACCAATAATTGTTTCTCTTCCCCATCAATTTCTGTTGTCACTTTTAATCCATCACTTAGTCAGCTACTATGTTGCCCCAAATGTCCTAACATCATTGTTTCTGCCATTGGTGTTCCTCCTACTGAAGTCTGCTGGGCCAAATTCATTTTCACTGGGCACTCATTTTTCCAATGTCCCTGTTGTCTGCAAAACGCACACTGATTTATCCCTAGCTGATTTTGAGGTATTCCCCGCATGCCTCCTACCCTGTATCCTCCTCGACCTCGTCCTCTACTTCTGCCTCTTATTCCTTGATTTACTCGTTGTAACATTGCTAATAATCCTGCCTGATTTCTCTTTGTGGTTTGTTTTTTTTTTTTTTTTTTTCCCTATTATTGTACACTTTCCAGCTGATTGCTTCCAAATTACTAAATCTCCTGGGGAAAAAGGAACTTTCCCATATACTTTATCAGTCCCCGAAATTGCCTCTCGTAAAGGGGCTAATAATACTTTACTGTTTTGCTCTTGTTCCTTCCTCCCTTGTCTTGTTCTCTGTGCAATTGGGGTTCGTTGCGCTTGTCTTGGGCATGATGAATGCCCTGGCGAACCCTTCGGTGTTAACTTAATCTGGATCGCTCCAGTATTAATTGATTCTGACGGTTTTACCGCCTTAATACTATCAGTATCACTATCGTCCCCTGCATCTATATCGGACATCACAGGGGCCGTCGGTGATGCTAAAAGTGATACCTCCTCTGGCTCTCTTATTGAATTTTGTATTGCCAAACAAGTCATACACTTCTTATTACCTACACATCCTTCACATTTTGTTTTATCTTTTTTTCGGGATGTACCAACAACATTCCACATTCTCTCTGCATATCTGGATGATTACGTATATCATAAAATAGATCAACATATGGTACTTCATCCCATTTTTCAAGTTCTTAACAATATCTCATTAATGGACCTATAACACCCGGATCTAAACTTCCGTGTTCAGGCCACCGGGGTCCATCATACTCATATTGTGGCCACCAATTCGTACAATAACCTATAAATCGACTTTTACTCATACTCTGAAAATATCCCGCACTTTTCCAATGCTTTAATAAACATCCTAACGGAGAATTATCCGGTATTACCATGGTCTTACACATTCACTCCACACACACACACTAAATCTACGGGGTAGAAAACGGAAAGATAGCCTCTGATGGGAAACAAAAGACCAAACCAAACTCACGAGACAGCCACGTATGTCCGTGAGTGCTGGACCTGCGGGGCTTTCGCTCCGTCTGACGGCCAGCGCCTAGGCTTCCACAGACCAGACCTCGAGCTCGTTAGCCCAACCTTGCGTGAATCGCCGTCACGTCTTATTAGGCAGGCACCCGACCAAATATTACAATAAAGCACCTTCGGGCTTACCACTTTGGGACGTCAGGAGCAGCGCAGAGCGGGCGCAGCCGATGGCTCCCCGAGAATTCCTCGGTGCCGGCACGGAGCAAAATCGGAAAGCGAACCGTCAACACTACTCCCGAAGTCCCATCTGGGTCGCCAGAAAACTGTTGCCCGTAAAGAAACACATAACTACGAAAGCAGTTATATGCGGTGCTTTATTCGGGGCCCGGGGTCTCAGGGACTCATGTCCAAAGCTGAGAATCCCAAATCCCCGTTTAACTTGGTTAATATTTATAGTGTTCGGTTACGTAACATAATCAACAGAATTGCTAAGCTACATGATTGTTTCCCATTTATAGTTTCTTCAGTTACTGTTGCCAAGATTTGCTTATCATTTACCTAGTTCATCAGATTGTGCTGTACCCAGTTCATCAGATTGTACTGTACCCACTTCATCAGATTGTACTGTACCCAACACCTGCAATTATACCTTCATCTTGTCTACCAAGTATAACCTATTCTAATCAATATAATGTAACAATTCCCCCCTTTGAAAATACTTCAAGTCTTCCAGACTGCAAGGATTTTCATCATCAGTTCCGCAGATTTCCATATTCTTTGGACCGTCTCAAACTGGTGATTGTAGCTGCAATGAATTATTTCCAATGTCTTCATATCTCGGGGGAAGTTCATGATTCTTCCTGGTAACAGCTTTTAAAATTTTCCCCAAGTGTTGCCGTTCCTTATTAACAATATTTTGAATCAAACGCAACACTCCCATAATAGCTAACATAATAATTATAATTATTATACACCATTGAATTAAAGATGCTACCCAACCAGAGATGTTCAATCCAAATGACTTTGCTAAAGCAGCCACCCAATTATGGGCACTTTCTTCTCTTTCTTCCTCAGTTGCACGTTCAATTTGCGTTAGCTGAGACAAATCACGTTCTACCGCGGCTGTAACATTCGGAATATGTACACAACAATGATCAATCTTATCTCGTAAATAACCACATACTCCATGTTCTTTTAGCAACAGCATATCTAATGCCATTCTATTCTGCAGGGTCATTTTTGTGGTTGCCTGTAATTGTAAGTTTATTTCCTTAAATCCTTCTTTAGTCACTCTTGCTAGCCTTTCCGTTTGTCCTAACAACCGGTACAACATTTCTCTATTCCGATAAGCACTAATTGGAGCAAACAATGATTCTAAAGCCCAACCTAACTTCACACCGGATGATGGTTCTTGCCAATCATCATCATCCTTTATTTCTCTCTTCATTATCCATAAATTTTCTAATCTACCCTTAAATGGCGCTTTCTTCCAAATTGGGCAGAGAGTTGGTAACCCTAAAGTTATTTCAGTCACCAACCCATCCAAGGGGAGGTGAGTCGTCCATTGTCCATCACTTGTAACCCAAACTAAATTTCCTGTGCTCCTGATCGTAGTTCTACAATCTATTCCCACTCCGAATTGTATTACAGGTTCACTCATTGAGTATTTAATTCCTCTACAGGCACAACCTGTCCTTAATGCAAGGACCACAGGTGGAAAGGTAACTTCACTTTCGGGGTGTCACAAGTGTATACTTTTGTACAGTTCTAGACTGGGTGTTTTTCAGCTAACTTTCTTTTGCATTAGATTTTCTTGTGTTTCCTGTTGTGGCGCCTGGATTATTTGTATTGGTTGCATTTCGTCTTTTTCCAAATCTTTTAACTCTCTCCTGGCTCTGTTTCTTTTCTGCATAGGTTCTGATTTTGCAGTAACCTCTAATGCCCTTTTTCCATAATCAAAACTCTCTTTAATCCAAACAATACAGGTGTGGTTTCCTACATCTGTCTTACTTACATTTCGCAATGATAAAATCATAGTACCCCTTCGTGTATCACTATCCCATCGGATTGTAAACCCAGTTGACAATTTGGACTCATTCTTCTGCCAATAGCAGCTAATGTCTTGGATTGAACTTCTCATATCTCCAACAAAATCACAAGTCAAATTTACATCCATTCGTTCTTCTATATGTACAGTAGCATATGTATGTATTATTTGAGCGAAACCGTTACTTAATCCTACCCAGCATAGTATTACCAAGATGTAAATCTCAGTTTTGTAGGAGTGATCATTTTTACCCCCCATTGTGATGGTACCTTCTTCACTCTGGTATAATGAATCCAATTATCAATTCCTGCTACTTTCACAGCGGTAAATGTTATCAATAGCACCAAATAAAGTCCATGCCACTGTTCCTTTAAAGGCTCCGTTTGCCAATTTCGAACATACGCTTGGTCTCCTGGTTGATTCTCCAACGGCAAAGGGCGATTCCAGATGATCGCGGCACGTAAGGCTGTGAGTAATCTGCTTAAAGAAATTATATAACTATAAACATCTTGATCTCCTTGGAGGTGTAAATCTGCACTTCCCATTCCCTTCGTTGGTGCAGTATATGGCTTACCGTACAGAATTTCATAGGGACTTACAGACAACCCTTCTCTAGGTTTTATACGAATTCTCAATAAAGCAAGGGGCAATGCCTGTGGCCATTGGATTTGAGCTTCCTGGCATATCTTTTTAATTTGTCCTTTTAATGTTTGATTCATCCTTTCTACCTTTCCACTAGATTGTGGCCTCCACGGTGTATGTAAATCCCAGCTAATTCCAAGCATTTCACTAATTTCCTGTACTATTTTAGCTATAAAGTGTGGGCCTCGATCTGAAGAAATTCCTAAAGGTACCCCAAATCTAGGTATGATCTCTTTTAACAAAGTTTTTACTACTTCTCTAGCTTGATTCGTTCTACAGGGAAATGCTTCTAGCCACCCTGAAAAGGTACATACGTATACCAATAAATACTGAAACCCTTTTGATTTAGGTAATTCTGCAAAATCCACTTGCCAATAGTCACCTGGTTCTATTCCCACTTTCAAAGTTCCCATTGGAATTTGTTTTCGTATTACCGGATTATTCTTTAAACATACTGGACACTTCGCATTCACCCCTTTTGCTATTGTTAACATTTGTGCAGATATAATGCTCCGCTTTAAAAACTGCACCAATGCTTCTGCTCCCCAATGGCATTTATTATGTTCAGTTTGTATTATTCGTTTCATAATTGTAGCAGGCACTACTACTTGTCCATTACCTGTTACATACCATCCATGTGAATTCTTCTGTGCCTTTACCAAATCGGCTAATTTTTCATCTTCTTGGGTATAAAAGGGATTTACAGAGAGATGAGCAGTAATCGGGCTTACCTTAGTAGGTATTAGAGCTAATTCAGTCCATACTTGCCGTGCAGCAATTTTGGCTGCCTGGTCTGCCTTCATGTTTCCTTGTGCCACATCGCTGTCATCCCTCTGATGTCCTCGACAATGCATTACAGCCACTTGCTGAGGTAGTACCACAGCCTCTAATAACTGTAAGATCTCGGTTCGATATTTAATAATACTACCTTGAGCCGTCAACAATCCTCTTTCCTTCCATAAAGCTCCATGTATATGTATTATTCCAAAAGCGTATTTAGAATCTGTCCAAATATTCACTCTCTTATCCGTACTCGGTATTAAAGCCCGAATTAGAGCGACCAGTTCTGCCTTTTGCGCTGACGTTCCTGGCATTAATGCCTTTGCTTCAATTACTTCAAGCTTAGTAACCACAGCATATCCAGAATATCGTGTTCCATTCTCAACAAAGCTGCTACCGTCTGTAAATAATGTCCAGTCAGGATTTACAAGGGGAATATCTTTCAGATCTACCCTACTGGCGTAAGTTTGTTCGATCACCTCAATACAATCATGTTCCAGCTCGCCTTCCTCTATTTTGCTACCTAAAAATTCAGCGGGATTCAAACATGTTGTTATCTTTAAAAATATATCATCCTGTTCTCTCAATATTGCCTGATATTTCAACATTCTACTGGATGACAACCAATGACCCCCCTTTTGTTCCAAAACTGCAATCACCATGTGGGGCACAAATACTTCCATTTTTGTTCCCAATGTCAATTTTCTAGCTTCTTGGACTAACATTACAGTAGCAGCCACTGCTCGGAGGCAAGAAGGCCATCCGGCACTTACCATATCCAACTGCTTGGAAAAATAGCCCACCGGTCTCTTCCATGATCCAATTCGTTGAGTTAAAACTCCAAGCGCTAGTCGTTGCCGCTCATGTACAAAGAGTTGAAATGTTTTTGTCAAATCAGGCAATCCTAATGCTGGGGCTTCTTGCAGAGCCTGTTTTAAGTCTTGAAAAGCCCTTTTACACTCTAAACTCCAAACTAATTGTGGCTCTTTTAAAGCTTCATACAGTGGTTTGGCTAACAGTCCGTAATTCAAAATCCAGAGTCTGCACCACCCTGTCATTCCTAGAAAAGTTCGTAACTCGTGCAAATTTCTAGGTTCAGGGATGGCACAAATCGCTTGTATTCTATTCACCCCCAACCGTCTTTGTCCTTGGGAAATTTCACATCCCAGATATATCACTTTTTCCCGGGCAATTTGGGCTTTTTCCTTAGAAACTCGATAACCGCTCTGTCCCAGTAAATTTAATCACGCAACTGTAACAGTAATGCAGTTTTCATACCTTTCTGTCGCCACGAAAATGTCATCCACATATTGCAACAATAAGTATGCTTTTGATGGTAATTGAAAATATCCTTGCTCCTTCCAATCCTCCAGTTCTCGTGCCAGCTGATTCCCAAATATTGTAGGACTGTTTTTGAAGCCTTGTGGTAACCTGGTCCAGGTCAGCTGTCGTTTTCGTCCTGTATCCGGATTTTCCCATTCAAACGCAAATAATTTCCTACTTTGTAATGCCAATGGGATGCAGAAGAAAGCATCTTTTAAATCAATTACAGAAAAGTATCTAAATTGTTCTGCCACAGATGTTAACAATGTATAAGGATTTGCTACTACTGGATGTATATCTTTAACTATTTCGTTTACAGCTCTTAAATCTTGAACTAACCTATAATCTCCGTTAGGTTTTCTTATAGGAAATATTGGTGTATTATATTCAGATTCACATTCTTCTAACACATTGTGCATCAAAAATTTTGCAATTAATGGTGCTACCCCTTTCCTAGCTTCTAACTGTATAGGATATTGTCTAACTCTTACCGGTTGGACACCTTCTTTCAATTCTACTATGACAGGTTTTGCTGCTTTCGCTAATCCCGGTACTTGTGTCTCCCATACCCATGGTACTACAGCGTTTTCTACCTCTATTGGTATTGTTGTATTAGCTATTTCTTTTACTATAAATATTCTAGCTATTTCTTCCTCAGGTATCTGCAACTTAGCTTTTCCATTTTCAAATATTATTTTAGCATTAAATCTTGACAATAAATCTCGTCCTAACAAAGATGTAGGACAATCCGGTACATAGAGAAATTCATGATCTAATTCTTTACCCCTAAAATTTAGATGCAATGGCCGCAGAAAGGGCCGTTGCTCTGTTTTTCCTGTAGCTCCTACCACAGTTATCATCGTATCTCCTATCTTTCCTAAACAAGTATTTAAAACAGAATAAGTTGCCCCAGTATCTACCAATAATTGTTTCTCTTCCCCATCAATTTCTGTTGTCACTTTTAATCCATCACTTAGTCAGCTACTATGTTGCCCCAAATGTCCTAACATCATTGTTTCTGCCATTGGTGTTCCTCCTACTGAAGTCTGCTGGGCCAAATTCATTTTCACTGGGCACTCATTTTTCCAATGTCCCTGTTGTCTGCAAAACGCACACTGATTTATCCCTAGCTGATTTTGAGGTATTCCCCGCATGCCTCCTACCCTGTATCCTCCTCGACCTCGTCCTCTACTTCTGCCTCTTATTCCTTGATTTACTCGTTGTAACATTGCTAATAATCCTGCCTGATTTCTCTTTGTGGTTTGTTTTTTTTTTTTTTTTTCCCTATTATTGTACACTTTCCAGCTGATTGCTTCCAAATTACTAAATCTCCTGGGGAAAAAGGAACTTTCCCATATACTTTATCAGTCCCCGAAATTGCCTCTCGTAAAGGGGCTAATAATACTTTACTGTTTTGCTCTTGTTCCTTCCTCCCTTGTCTTGTTCTCTGTGCAATTGGGGTTCGTTGCGCTTGTCTTGGGCATGATGAATGCCCTGGCGAACCCTTCGGTGTTAACTTAATCTGGATCGCTCCAGTATTAATTGATTCTGACGGTTTTACCGCCTTAATACTATCAGTATCACTATCGTCCCCTGCATCTATATCAGACATCACAGGGGCCGTCGGTGATGCTAAAAGTGATACCTCCTCTGGCTCTCTTATTGAATTTTGTATTGCCAAACAAGTCATACACTTCTTATTACCTACACATCCTTCACATTTTGTTTTATCTTTTTTTCGGGATGTACCAACAACATTCCACATTCTCTCTGCATATCTGGATGATTACGTATATCATAAAATAGATCAACATATGGTACTTCATCCCATTTTTCAAGTTCTTAACAATATCTCATTAATGGACCTATAACACCCGGATCTAAACTTCCGTGTTCAGGCCACCGGGGTCCATCATACTCATATTGTGGCCACCAATTCGTACAATAACCTATAAATCGACTTTTACTCATACTCTGAAAATATCCCGCACTTTTCCAATGCTTTAATAAACATCCTAACGGAGAATTATCCGGTATTACCATGGTCTTACACATTCACTCCACACACACACACTAAATCTACGGGGTAGAAAACGGAAAGATAGCCTCTGATGGGAAACAAAAGACCAAACCAAACTCACGAGACAGCCACGTATGTCCGTGAGTGCTGGACCTGCGGGGCTTTCGCTCCGTCTGACGGCCAGCGCCTAGGCTTCCACAGACCAGACCTCGAGCTCGTTAGCCCAACCTTGCGTGAATCGCCGTCACGTCTTATTAGGCAGGCACCCGACCAAATATTACAATAAAGCACCTTCGGGCTTACCACTTTGGGACGTCAGGAGCAGCGCAGAGCGGGCGCAGCCGATGGCTCCCCGAGAATTCCTCGGTGCCGGCACGGAGCAAAATCGGAAAGCGAACCGTCAACACTACTCCCGAAGTCCCATCTGGGTCGCCAGAAAACTGTTGCCCGTAAAGAAACACATAACTACGAAAGCAGTTATATGCGGTGCTTTATTCGGGGCCCGGGGTCTCAGGGACTCATGTCCAAAGCTGAGAATCCCAAATCCCCGTTTAACTTGGTTAATATTTATAGTGTTCGGTTACGTAACATAATCAACAGAATTGCTAAGCTACATGATTGTTTCCCATTTATAGTTTCTTCAGTTACTGTTGCCAAGATTTGCTTATCATTTACCTAGTTCATCAGATTGTGCTGTACCCAGTTCATCAGATTGTACTGTACCCAGTTCATCAGATTGTACTGTACCCAACACCTGCAATTATACCTTCATCTTGTCTACCAAGTATAACCTATTCTAATCAATATAATGTAACAATTCCCCCCTTTGAAAATACTTCAAGTCTTCCAGACTGCAAGGATTTTCATCATCAGTTCCGCAGATTTCCATATTCTTTGGACCGTCTCAAACTGGTGATTGTAGCTGCAATGAATTATTTCCAATGTCTTCATATCTCGGGGGAAGTTCATGATTCTTCCTGGTAACAGCTTTTAAAATTTTCCCCAAGTGTTGCCGTTCCTTATTAACAATATTTTGAATCAAACGCAACACTCCCATAATAGCTAACATAATAATTATAATTATTATACACCATTGAATTAAAGATGCTACCCAACCAGAGATGTTCAATCCAAATGACTTTGCTAAAGCAGCCACCCAATTATGGGTACTTTCTTCTCTTTCTTCCTCAGTTGCACGTTCAATTTGCGTTAGCTGAGACAAATCACGTTCTACCGCGGCTGTAACATTCGGAATATGTACACAACAATGATCAATCTTATCTCGTAAATAACCACATACTCCATGTTCTTTTAGCAACAGCATATCTAATGCCATTCTATTCTGCAGGGTCATTTTTGTGGTTGCCTGTAATTGTAAGTTTATTTCCTTAAATCCTTCTTTAGTCACTCTTGCTAGCCTTTCCGTTTGTCCTAACAACCGGTACAACATTTCTCTATTCCGATAAGCACTAATTGGAGCAAACAATGATTCTAAAGCCCAACCTAACTTCACACCGGATGATGGTTCTTGCCAATCATCATCATCCTTTATTTCTCTCTTCATTATCCATAAATTTTCTAATCTACCCTTAAATGGCGCTTTCTTCCAAATTGGGCAGAGAGTTGGTAACCCTAAAGTTATTTCAGTCACCAACCCATCCAAGGGGAGGTGAGTCGTCCATTGTCCATCACTTGTAACCCAAACTAAATTTCCTGTGCTCCTGATCGTAGTTCTACAATCTATTCCCACTCCGAATTGTATTACAGGTTCACTCATTGAGTATTTAATTCCTCTACAGGCACAACCTGTCCTTAATGCAAG
This sequence comes from Apteryx mantelli, assembly GCF_036417845.1. Lineage (NCBI taxonomy): Eukaryota > Metazoa > Chordata > Aves > Apterygiformes > Apterygidae > Apteryx > Apteryx mantelli. The sequence goes on along the minus strand of NW_027118505.1, from coordinate 56,844 downwards.
GACCACAGGTGGAAAGGTAACTTCACTTTCGGGGTGTCACAAGTGTATACTTTTGTACAGTTCTAGACTGGGTGTTTTTCAGCTAACTTTCTTTTGCATTAGATTTTCTTGTGTTTCCTGTTGTGGCGCCTGGATTATTTGTATTGGTTGCATTTCGTCTTTTTCCAAATCTTTTAACTCTCTCCTGGCTCTGTTTCTTTTCTGCATAGGTTCTGATTTTGCAGTAACCTCTAATGCCCTTTTTCCATAATCAAAACTCTCTTTAATCCAAACAATACAGGTGTAGTTTCCTACATCTGTCTTACTTACATTTCGCAATGATAAAATCATAGTACCCCTTCGTGTATCACTATCCCATCGGATTGTAAACCCAGTTGACAATTTGGACTCATTCTTCTGCCAATAGCAACTAATGTCTTGGATTGAACTTCTCATATCTCCAACAAAATCACAAGTCAAATTTACATCCATTCGTTCTTCTATATGTACAGTAGCATATGTATGTATTATTTGAGCGAAACCATTACTTAATCCTACCCAGCATAGTATTACCAAGATGTAAATCTCAGTTTTGTAGGAGTGATCATTTTTACCCCCCATTGTGATGGTACCTTCTTCACTCTGGTATAATGAATCCAATTATCAATTCCTGCTACTTTCACAGCGGTAAATGTTATCAATAGCACCAAATAAAGTCCATGCCACTGTTCCTTTAAAGGCTCCGTTTGCCAATTTCGAACATACGCTTGGTCTCCTGGTTGATTCTCCAACGGCAAAGGGCGATTCCAGATGATCGCGGCACGTAAGGCTGTGAGTAATCTGCTTAAAGAAATTATATAACTATAAACATCTTGATCTCCTTGGAGGTGTAAATCTGCACTTCCCATTCCCTTCGTTGGTGCAGTATATGGCTTACCGTACAGAATTTCATAGGGACTTACAGACAACCCTTCTCTAGGTTTTATACAAATTCTCAATAAAGCAAGGGGCAATGCCTGTGGCCATTGGATTTGAGCTTCCTGGCATATCTTTTTAATTTGTCCTTTTAATGTTTGATTCATCCTTTCTACCTTTCCACTAGATTGTGGCCTCCACGGTGTATGTAAATCCCAGCTAATTCCAAGCATTTCACTAATTTCCTGTACTATTTTAGCTATAAAGTGTGGGCCTCGATCTGAAGAAATTCCTAAAGGTACCCCAAATCTAGGTATGATCTCTTTTAACAAAGTTTTTACTACTTCTCTAGCTTGATTCGTTCTACAGGGAAATGCTTCTAGCCACCCTGAAAAGGTACATACGTATACCAATAAATACTTAAACCCTTTTGATTTAGGTAATTCTGCAAAATCCACTTGCCAATAGTCACCTGGTTCTATTCCCACTTTCAAAGTTCCCATTGGAATTTGTTTTCGTATTACCGGATTATTCTTTAAACATACTGGACACTTCGCATTCACCCCTTTTGCTATTGTTAACATTTGTGCAGATATAATGCTCCGCTTTAAAAACTGCACCAATGCTTCTGCTCCCCAATGGCATTTATTATGTTCAGTTTGTATTATTCGTTTCATAATTGTAGCAGGCACTACTACTTGTCCATTACCTGTTACATACCATCCATGTGAATTCTTCTGTGCCTTTACCAAATCGGCTAATTTTTCATCTTCTTGGGTATAAAAGGGATTTACAGAGAGATGAGCAGTAATCGGGCTTACCTTAGTAGGTATTAGAGCTAATTCAGTCCATACTTGCCGTGCAGCAATTTTGGCTGCCTGGTCTGCCTTCATGTTTCCTTGTGCCACATCGCTGTCATCCCTCTGATGTCCTCGACAATGCATTACAGCCACTTGCTGAGGTAGTACCACAGCCTCTAATAACTGTAAGATCTCGGTTCGATATTTAATAATACTACCTTGAGCCGTCAACAATCCTCTTTCCTTCCATAAAGCTCCATGTATATGTATTATTCCAAAAGCGTATTTAGAATCTGCCCAAATATTCACTCTCTTATCCGTACTTGGTATTAAAGCCCGAATTAGAGCGACCAGTTCTGCCTTTTGCGCTGACGTTCCTGGCATTAATGCCTTTGCTTCAATTACTTCAAGCTTAGTAACCACAGCATATCCAGAATATCGTGTTCCATTCTCAACAAAGCTGCTACCGTCTGTAAATAATGTCCAGTCAGGATTTACAAGGGGAATATCTTTCAGATCTACCCTACTGGCGTAAGTTTGTTCGATCACCTCAATACAATCATGTTCCAGCTCGCCTTCCTCTATTTTGCTACCTAAAAATTCAGCGGGATTCAAACATGTTGTTATCTTTAAAAATATATCATCCTGTTCTCTCAATATTGCCTGATATTTCAACATTCTACTGGATGACAACCAATGACCCCCCTTTTGTTCCAAAACTGCAATCACCATGTGGGGCACAAATACTTCCATTTTTGTTCCCAATGTCAATTTTCTAGCTTCTTGGACTAACGTTACAGTAGCAGCCACTGCTCGGAGGCAAGAAGGCCATCCGGCACTTACCATATCCAACTGCTTGGAAAAATAGCCCACCGGTCTCTTCCATGATCCAATTCGTTGAGTTAAAACTCCAAGCGCTAGTCGTTGCCGCTCATGTACAAAGAGTTGAAATGTTTTTGTCAAATCAGGCAATCCTAATGCTGGGGCTTCTTGCAGAGCCTGTTTTAAGTCTTGAAAAGCCCTTTTACACTCTAAACTCCAAACTAATTGTGGCTCTTTTAAAGCTGCATACAGTGGTTTGGCTAACAGTCCATAATTCAAAATCCAGAGTCTGCACCACCCTGTCATTCCTAGAAAAGTTCGTAACTCGTGCAAATTTCTAGGTTCAGGGATGGCACAAATCGCTTGTATTCTATTCACCCCCAACCGTCTTTGTCCTTGGGAAATTTCACATCCCAGATATATCACTTTTTCCCGGGCAATTTGGGCTTTTTCCTTAGAAACTCGATAACCGCTCTGTCCCAGTAAATTTAATCACGCAACTGTAACAGTAATGCAGTTTTCATACCTTTCTGTCGCCACGAAAATGTCATCCACATATTGCAACAATAAGTATGCTTTTGATGGTAATTGAAAATATCCTTGCTCCTTCCAATCCTCCAGTTCTCGTGCCAGCTGATTCCCAAATATTGTAGGACTGTTTTTGAAGCCTTGTGGTAACCTGGTCCAGGTCAGCTGTCGTTTTCGTCCTGTATCCGGATTTTCCCATTCAAACGCAAATAATTTCCTACTTTGTAATGCCAATGGGATGCAGAAGAAAGCATCTTTTAAATCAATTACAGAAAAGTATCTAAATTGTTCTGCCACAGATGTTAACAATGTATAAGGATTTGCTACTACTGGATGTATATCTTTAACTATTTCGTTTACAGCTCTTAAATCTTGAACTAACCTATAATCTCCGTTAGGTTTTCTTATAGGAAATATTGGTGTATTATATTCAGATTCACATTCTTCTAACACATTGTGCATCAAAAATTTTGCAATTAATGGTGCTACCCCTTTCCTAGCTTCTAACTGTATAGGATATTGTCTAACTCTTACCGGTTGGACACCTTCTTTCAATTCTACTATGACAGGTTTTGCTGCTTTCGCTAATCCCGGTACTTGTGTCTCCCATACCCATGGTACTACAGCGTTTTCTACCTCTATTGGTATTGTTGTATTAGCTATTTCTTTTACTATAAATATTCTAGCTATTTCTTCCTCAGGTATCTGCAACTTAGCTTTTCCATTTTCAAATATTATTTTAGCATTAAATCTTGACAATAAATCTCGTCCTAACAAAGATGTAGGACAATCCGGTACATAGAGAAATTCATGATCTAATTCTTTACCCCTAAAATTTAGATGCAATGGCCGCAGAAAGGGCCGTTGCTCTGTTTTTCCTGTAGCTCCTACCACAGTTATCATCGTATCTCCTATCTTTCCTAAACAAGTATTTAAAACAGAATAAGTTGCCCCAGTATCTACCAATAATTGTTTCTCTTCCCCATCAATTTCTGTTGTCACTTTTAATCCATCACTTAGTCAGCTACTATGTTGCCCCAAATGTCCTAACATCATTGTTTCTGCCATTGGTGTTCCTCCTACTGAAGTCTGCTGGGCCAAATTCATTTTCACTGGGCACTCATTTTTCCAATGTCCCTGTTGTCTGCAAAACGCACACTGATTTATCCCTAGCTGATTTTGAGGTATTCCCCGCATGCCTCCTACCCTGTATCCTCCTCGACCTCGTCCTCTACTTCTGCCTCTTATTCCTTGATTTACTCGTTGTAACATTGCTAATAATCCTGCCTGATTTCTCTTTGTGGTTTGTTTTTTTTTTTTTTTTTTCCCTATTATTGTACACTTTCCAGCTGATTGCTTCCAAATTACTAAATCTCCTGGGGAAAAAGGAACTTTCCCATATACTTTATCAGTCCCCGAAATTGCCTCTCGTAAAGGGGCTAATAATACTTTACTGTTTTGCTCTTGTTCCTTCCTCCCTTGTCTTGTTCTCTGTGCAATTGGGGTTCGTTGCGCTTGTCTTGGGCATGATGAATGCCCTGGCGAACCCTTCGGTGTTAACTTAATCTGGATCGCTCCAGTATTAATTGATTCTGACGGTTTTACCGCCTTAATACTATCAGTATCACTATCGTCCCCTGCATCTATATCAGACATCACAGGGGCCGTCGGTGATGCTAAAAGTGATACCTCCTCTGGCTCTCTTATTGAATTTTGTATTGCCAAACAAGTCATACACTTCTTATTACCTACACATCCTTCACATTTTGTTTTATCTTTTTTTCGGGATGTACCAACAACATTCCACATTCTCTCTGCATATCTGGATGATTACGTATATCATAAAATAGATCAACATATGGTACTTCATCCCATTTTTCAAGTTCTTAACAATATCTCATTAATGGACCTATAACACCCGGATCTAAACTTCCGTGTTCAGGCCACCGGGGTCCATCATACTCATATTGTGGCCACCAATTCGTACAATAACCTATAAATCGACTTTTACTCATACTCTGAAAATATCCCGCACTTTTCCAATGCTTTAATAAACATCCTAACGGAGAATTATCCGGTATTACCATGGTCTTACACATTCACTCCACACACACACACTAAATCTACGGGGTAGAAAACGGAAAGATAGCCTCTGATGGGAAACAAAAGACCAAACCAAACTCACGAGACAGCCACGTATGTCCGTGAGTGCTGGACCTGCGGGGCTTTCGCTCCGTCTGACGGCCAGCGCCTAGGCTTCCACAGACCAGACCTCGAGCTCGTTAGCCCAACCTTGCGTGAATCGCCGTCACGTCTTATTAGGCAGGCACCCGACCAAATATTACAATAAAGCACCTTCGGGCTTACCACTTTGGGACGTCAGGAGCAGCGCAGAGCGGGCGCAGCCGATGGCTCCCCGAGAATTCCTCGGTGCCGGCACGGAGCAAAATCGGAAAGCGAACCGTCAACACTACTCCCGAAGTCCCATCTGGGTCGCCAGAAAACTGTTGCCCGTAAAGAAACACATAACTACGAAAGCAGTTATATGCGGTGCTTTATTCGGGGCCCGGGGTCTCAGGGACTCATGTCCAAAGCTGAGAATCCCAAATCCCCGTTTAACTTGGTTAATATTTATAGTGTTCGGTTACGTAACATAATCAACAGAATTGCTAAGCTACATGATTGTTTCCCATTTATAGTTTCTTCAGTTACTGTTGCCAAGATTTGCTTATCATTTACCTAGTTCATCAGATTGTGCTGTACCCAGTTCATCAGATTGTACTGTACCCACTTCATCAGATTGTACTGTACCCAACACCTGCAATTATACCTTCATCTTGTCTACCAAGTATAACCTATTCTAATCAATATAATGTAACAATTCCCCCCTTTGAAAATACTTCAAGTCTTCCAGACTGCAAGGATTTTCATCATCAGTTCCGCAGATTTCCATATTCTTTGGACCGTCTCAAACTGGTGATTGTAGCTGCAATGAATTATTTCCAATGTCTTCATATCTCGGGGGAAGTTCATGATTCTTCCTGGTAACAGCTTTTAAAATTTTCCCCAAGTGTTGCCGTTCCTTATTAACAATATTTTGAATCAAACGCAACACTCCCATAATAGCTAACATAATAATTATAATTATTATACACCATTGAATTAAAGATGCTACCCAACCAGAGATGTTCAATCCAAATGACTTTGCTAAAGCAGCCACCCAATTATGGGCACTTTCTTCTCTTTCTTCCTCAGTTGCACGTTCAATTTGCGTTAGCTGAGACAAATCACGTTCTACCGCGGCTGTAACATTCGGAATATGTACACAACAATGATCAATCTTATCTCGTAAATAACCACATACTCCATGTTCTTTTAGCAACAGCATATCTAATGCCATTCTATTCTGCAGGGTCATTTTTGTGGTTGCCTGTAATTGTAAGTTTATTTCCTTAAATCCTTCTTTAGTCACTCTTGCTAGCCTTTCCGTTTGTCCTAACAACCGGTACAACATTTCTCTATTCCGATAAGCACTAATTGGAGCAAACAATGATTCTAAAGCCCAACCTAACTTCACACCGGATGATGGTTCTTGCCAATCATCATCATCCTTTATTTCTCTCTTCATTATCCATAAATTTTCTAATCTACCCTTAAATGGCGCTTTCTTCCAAATTGGGCAGAGAGTTGGTAACCCTAAAGTTATTTCAGTCACCAACCCATCCAAGGGGAGGTGAGTCGTCCATTGTCCATCACTTGTAACCCAAACTAAATTTCCTGTGCTCCTGATCGTAGTTCTACAATCTATTCCCACTCCGAATTGTATTACAGGTTCACTCATTGAGTATTTAATTCCTCTACAGGCACAACCTGTCCTTAATGCAAGGACCACAGGTGGAAAGGTAACTTCACTTTCGGGGTGTCACAAGTGTATACTTTTGTACAGTTCTAGACTGGGTGTTTTTCAGCTAACTTTCTTTTGCATTAGATTTTCTTGTGTTTCCTGTTGTGGCGCCTGGATTATTTGTATTGGTTGCATTTCGTCTTTTTCCAAATCTTTTAACTCTCTCCTGGCTCTGTTTCTTTTCTGCATAGGTTCTGATTTTGCAGTAACCTCTAATGCCCTTTTTCCATAATCAAAACTCTCTTTAATCCAAACAATACAGGTGTGGTTTCCTACATCTGTCTTACTTACATTTCGCAATGATAAAATCATAGTACCCCTTCGTGTATCACTATCCCATCGGATTGTAAACCCAGTTGACAATTTGGACTCATTCTTCTGCCAATAGCAGCTAATGTCTTGGATTGAACTTCTCATATCTCCAACAAAATCACAAGTCAAATTTACATCCATTCGTTCTTCTATATGTACAGTAGCATATGTATGTATTATTTGAGCGAAACCGTTACTTAATCCTACCCAGCATAGTATTACCAAGATGTAAATCTCAGTTTTGTAGGAGTGATCATTTTTACCCCCCATTGTGATGGTACCTTCTTCACTCTGGTATAATGAATCCAATTATCAATTCCTGCTACTTTCACAGCGGTAAATGTTATCAATAGCACCAAATAAAGTCCATGCCACTGTTCCTTTAAAGGCTCCGTTTGCCAATTTCGAACATACGCTTGGTCTCCTGGTTGATTCTCCAACGGCAAAGGGCGATTCCAGATGATCGCGGCACGTAAGGCTGTGAGTAATCTGCTTAAAGAAATTATATAACTATAAACATCTTGATCTCCTTGGAGGTGTAAATCTGCACTTCCCATTCCCTTCGTTGGTGCAGTATATGGCTTACCGTACAGAATTTCATAGGGACTTACAGACAACCCTTCTCTAGGTTTTATACGAATTCTCAATAAAGCAAGGGGCAATGCCTGTGGCCATTGGATTTGAGCTTCCTGGCATATCTTTTTAATTTGTCCTTTTAATGTTTGATTCATCCTTTCTACCTTTCCACTAGATTGTGGCCTCCACGGTGTATGTAAATCCCAGCTAATTCCAAGCATTTCACTAATTTCCTGTACTATTTTAGCTATAAAGTGTGGGCCTCGATCTGAAGAAATTCCTAAAGGTACCCCAAATCTAGGTATGATCTCTTTTAACAAAGTTTTTACTACTTCTCTAGCTTGATTCGTTCTACAGGGAAATGCTTCTAGCCACCCTGAAAAGGTACATACGTATACCAATAAATACTGAAACCCTTTTGATTTAGGTAATTCTGCAAAATCCACTTGCCAATAGTCACCTGGTTCTATTCCCACTTTCAAAGTTCCCATTGGAATTTGTTTTCGTATTACCGGATTATTCTTTAAACATACTGGACACTTCGCATTCACCCCTTTTGCTATTGTTAACATTTGTGCAGATATAATGCTCCGCTTTAAAAACTGCACCAATGCTTCTGCTCCCCAATGGCATTTATTATGTTCAGTTTGTATTATTCGTTTCATAATTGTAGCAGGCACTACTACTTGTCCATTACCTGTTACATACCATCCATGTGAATTCTTCTGTGCCTTTACCAAATCGGCTAATTTTTCATCTTCTTGGGTATAAAAGGGATTTACAGAGAGATGAGCAGTAATCGGGCTTACCTTAGTAGGTATTAGAGCTAATTCAGTCCATACTTGCCGTGCAGCAATTTTGGCTGCCTGGTCTGCCTTCATGTTTCCTTGTGCCACATCGCTGTCATCCCTCTGATGTCCTCGACAATGCATTACAGCCACTTGCTGAGGTAGTACCACAGCCTCTAATAACTGTAAGATCTCGGTTCGATATTTAATAATACTACCTTGAGCCGTCAACAATCCTCTTTCCTTCCATAAAGCTCCATGTATATGTATTATTCCAAAAGCGTATTTAGAATCTGTCCAAATATTCACTCTCTTATCCGTACTCGGTATTAAAGCCCGAATTAGAGCGACCAGTTCTGCCTTTTGCGCTGACGTTCCTGGCATTAATGCCTTTGCTTCAATTACTTCAAGCTTAGTAACCACAGCATATCCAGAATATCGTGTTCCATTCTCAACAAAGCTGCTACCGTCTGTAAATAATGTCCAGTCAGGATTTACAAGGGGAATATCTTTCAGATCTACCCTACTGGCGTAAGTTTGTTCGATCACCTCAATACAATCATGTTCCAGCTCGCCTTCCTCTATTTTGCTACCTAAAAATTCAGCGGGATTCAAACATGTTGTTATCTTTAAAAATATATCATCCTGTTCTCTCAATATTGCCTGATATTTCAACATTCTACTGGATGACAACCAATGACCCCCCTTTTGTTCCAAAACTGCAATCACCATGTGGGGCACAAATACTTCCATTTTTGTTCCCAATGTCAATTTTCTAGCTTCTTGGACTAACATTACAGTAGCAGCCACTGCTCGGAGGCAAGAAGGCCATCCGGCACTTACCATATCCAACTGCTTGGAAAAATAGCCCACCGGTCTCTTCCATGATCCAATTCGTTGAGTTAAAACTCCAAGCGCTAGTCGTTGCCGCTCATGTACAAAGAGTTGAAATGTTTTTGTCAAATCAGGCAATCCTAATGCTGGGGCTTCTTGCAGAGCCTGTTTTAAGTCTTGAAAAGCCCTTTTACACTCTAAACTCCAAACTAATTGTGGCTCTTTTAAAGCTTCATACAGTGGTTTGGCTAACAGTCCGTAATTCAAAATCCAGAGTCTGCACCACCCTGTCATTCCTAGAAAAGTTCGTAACTCGTGCAAATTTCTAGGTTCAGGGATGGCACAAATCGCTTGTATTCTATTCACCCCCAACCGTCTTTGTCCTTGGGAAATTTCACATCCCAGATATATCACTTTTTCCCGGGCAATTTGGGCTTTTTCCTTAGAAACTCGATAACCGCTCTGTCCCAGTAAATTTAATCACGCAACTGTAACAGTAATGCAGTTTTCATACCTTTCTGTCGCCACGAAAATGTCATCCACATATTGCAACAATAAGTATGCTTTTGATGGTAATTGAAAATATCCTTGCTCCTTCCAATCCTCCAGTTCTCGTGCCAGCTGATTCCCAAATATTGTAGGACTGTTTTTGAAGCCTTGTGGTAACCTGGTCCAGGTCAGCTGTCGTTTTCGTCCTGTATCCGGATTTTCCCATTCAAACGCAAATAATTTCCTACTTTGTAATGCCAATGGGATGCAGAAGAAAGCATCTTTTAAATCAATTACAGAAAAGTATCTAAATTGTTCTGCCACAGATGTTAACAATGTATAAGGATTTGCTACTACTGGATGTATATCTTTAACTATTTCGTTTACAGCTCTTAAATCTTGAACTAACCTATAATCTCCGTTAGGTTTTCTTATAGGAAATATTGGTGTATTATATTCAGATTCACATTCTTCTAACACATTGTGCATCAAAAATTTTGCAATTAATGGTGCTACCCCTTTCCTAGCTTCTAACTGTATAGGATATTGTCTAACTCTTACCGGTTGGACACCTTCTTTCAATTCTACTATGACAGGTTTTGCTGCTTTCGCTAATCCCGGTACTTGTGTCTCCCATACCCATGGTACTACAGCGTTTTCTACCTCTATTGGTATTGTTGTATTAGCTATTTCTTTTACTATAAATATTCTAGCTATTTCTTCCTCAGGTATCTGCAACTTAGCTTTTCCATTTTCAAATATTATTTTAGCATTAAATCTTGACAATAAATCTCGTCCTAACAAAGATGTAGGACAATCCGGTACATAGAGAAATTCATGATCTAATTCTTTACCCCTAAAATTTAGATGCAATGGCCGCAGAAAGGGCCGTTGCTCTGTTTTTCCTGTAGCTCCTACCACAGTTATCATCGTATCTCCTATCTTTCCTAAACAAGTATTTAAAACAGAATAAGTTGCCCCAGTATCTACCAATAATTGTTTCTCTTCCCCATCAATTTCTGTTGTCACTTTTAATCCATCACTTAGTCAGCTACTATGTTGCCCCAAATGTCCTAACATCATTGTTTCTGCCATTGGTGTTCCTCCTACTGAAGTCTGCTGGGCCAAATTCATTTTCACTGGGCACTCATTTTTCCAATGTCCCTGTTGTCTGCAAAACGCACACTGATTTATCCCTAGCTGATTTTGAGGTATTCCCCGCATGCCTCCTACCCTGTATCCTCCTCGACCTCGTCCTCTACTTCTGCCTCTTATTCCTTGATTTACTCGTTGTAACATTGCTAATAATCCTGCCTGATTTCTCTTTGTGGTTTGTTTTTTTTTTTTTTTTTCCCTATTATTGTACACTTTCCAGCTGATTGCTTCCAAATTACTAAATCTCCTGGGGAAAAAGGAACTTTCCCATATACTTTATCAGTCCCCGAAATTGCCTCTCGTAAAGGGGCTAATAATACTTTACTGTTTTGCTCTTGTTCCTTCCTCCCTTGTCTTGTTCTCTGTGCAATTGGGGTTCGTTGCGCTTGTCTTGGGCATGATGAATGCCCTGGCGAACCCTTCGGTGTTAACTTAATCTGGATCGCTCCAGTATTAATTGATTCTGACGGTTTTACCGCCTTAATACTATCAGTATCACTATCGTCCCCTGCATCTATATCAGACATCACAGGGGCCGTCGGTGATGCTAAAAGTGATACCTCCTCTGGCTCTCTTATTGAATTTTGTATTGCCAAACAAGTCATACACTTCTTATTACCTACACATCCTTCACATTTTGTTTTATCTTTTTTTCGGGATGTACCAACAACATTCCACATTCTCTCTGCATATCTGGATGATTACGTATATCATAAAATAGATCAACATATGGTACTTCATCCCATTTTTCAAGTTCTTAACAATATCTCATTAATGGACCTATAACACCCGGATCTAAACTTCCGTGTTCAGGCCACCGGGGTCCATCATACTCATATTGTGGCCACCAATTCGTACAATAACCTATAAATCGACTTTTACTCATACTCTGAAAATATCCCGCACTTTTCCAATGCTTTAATAAACATCCTAACGGAGAATTATCCGGTATTACCATGGTCTTACACATTCACTCCACACACACACACTAAATCTACGGGGTAGAAAACGGAAAGATAGCCTCTGATGGGAAACAAAAGACCAAACCAAACTCACGAGACAGCCACGTATGTCCGTGAGTGCTGGACCTGCGGGGCTTTCGCTCCGTCTGACGGCCAGCGCCTAGGCTTCCACAGACCAGACCTCGAGCTCGTTAGCCCAACCTTGCGTGAATCGCCGTCACGTCTTATTAGGCAGGCACCCGACCAAATATTACAATAAAGCACCTTCGGGCTTACCACTTTGGGACGTCAGGAGCAGCGCAGAGCGGGCGCAGCCGATGGCTCCCCGAGAATTCCTCGGTGCCGGCACGGAGCAAAATCGGAAAGCGAACCGTCAACACTACTCCCGAAGTCCCATCTGGGTCGCCAGAAAACTGTTGCCCGTAAAGAAACACATAACTACGAAAGCAGTTATATGCGGTGCTTTATTCGGGGCCCGGGGTCTCAGGGACTCATGTCCAAAGCTGAGAATCCCAAATCCCCGTTTAACTTGGTTAATATTTATAGTGTTCGGTTACGTAACATAATCAACAGAATTGCTAAGCTACATGATTGTTTCCCATTTATAGTTTCTTCAGTTACTGTTGCCAAGATTTGCTTATCATTTACCTAGTTCATCAGATTGTGCTGTACCCAGTTCATCAGATTGTACTGTACCCAGTTCATCAGATTGTACTGTACCCAACACCTGCAATTATACCTTCATCTTGTCTACCAAGTATAACCTATTCTAATCAATATAATGTAACAATTCCCCCCTTTGAAAATACTTCAAGTCTTCCAGACTGCAAGGATTTTCATCATCAGTTCCGCAGATTTCCATATTCTTTGGACCGTCTCAAACTGGTGATTGTAGCTGCAATGAATTATTTCCAATGTCTTCATATCTCGGGGGAAGTTCATGATTCTTCCTGGTAACAGCTTTTAAAATTTTCCCCAAGTGTTGCCGTTCCTTATTAACAATATTTTGAATCAAACGCAACACTCCCATAATAGCTAACATAATAATTATAATTATTATACACCATTGAATTAAAGATGCTACCCAACCAGAGATGTTCAATCCAAATGACTTTGCTAAAGCAGCCACCCAATTATGGGTACTTTCTTCTCTTTCTTCCTCAGTTGCACGTTCAATTTGCGTTAGCTGAGACAAATCACGTTCTACCGCGGCTGTAACATTCGGAATATGTACACAACAATGATCAATCTTATCTCGTAAATAACCACATACTCCATGTTCTTTTAGCAACAGCATATCTAATGCCATTCTATTCTGCAGGGTCATTTTTGTGGTTGCCTGTAATTGTAAGTTTATTTCCTTAAATCCTTCTTTAGTCACTCTTGCTAGCCTTTCCGTTTGTCCTAACAACCGGTACAACATTTCTCTATTCCGATAAGCACTAATTGGAGCAAACAATGATTCTAAAGCCCAACCTAACTTCACACCGGATGATGGTTCTTGCCAATCATCATCATCCTTTATTTCTCTCTTCATTATCCATAAATTTTCTAATCTACCCTTAAATGGCGCTTTCTTCCAAATTGGGCAGAGAGTTGGTAACCCTAAAGTTATTTCAGTCACCAACCCATCCAAGGGGAGGTGAGTCGTCCATTGTCCATCACTTGTAACCCAAACTAAATTTCCTGTGCTCCTGATCGTAGTTCTACAATCTATTCCCACTCCGAATTGTATTACAGGTTCACTCATTGAGTATTTAATTCCTCTACAGGCACAACCTGTCCTTAATGCAAGGACCACAGGTGGAAAGGTAACTTCACTTTCGGGGTGTCACAAGTGTATACTTTTGTACAGTTCTAGACTGGGTGTTTTTCAGCTAACTTTCTTTTGCATTAGATTTTCTTGTGTTTCCTGTTGTGGCGCCTGGATTATTTGTATTGGTTGCATTTCGTCTTTTTCCAAATCTTTTAACTCTCTCCTGGCTCTGTTTCTTTTCTGCATAGGTTCTGATTTTGCAGTAACCTCTAATGCCCTTTTTCCATAATCAAAACTCTCTTTAATCCAAACAATACAGGTGTAGTTTCCTACATCTGTCTTACTTACATTTCGCAATGATAAAATCATAGTACCCCTTCGTGTATCACTATCCCATCGGATTGTAAACCCAGTTGACAATTTGGACTCATTCTTCTGCCAATAGCAACTAATGTCTTGGATTGAACTTCTCATATCTCCAACAAAATCACAAGTCAAATTTACATCCATTCGTTCTTCTATATGTACAGTAGCATATGTATGTATTATTTGAGCGAAACCATTACTTAATCCTACCCAGCATAGTATTACCAAGATGTAAATCTCAGTTTTGTAGGAGTGATCATTTTTACCCCCCATTGTGATGGTACCTTCTTCACTCTGGTATAATGAATCCAATTATCAATTCCTGCTACTTTCACAGCGGTAAATGTTATCAATAGCACCAAATAAAGTCCATGCCACTGTTCCTTTAAAGGCTCCGTTTGCCAATTTCGAACATACGCTTGGTCTCCTGGTTGATTCTCCAACGGCAAAGGGCGATTCCAGATGATCGCGGCACGTAAGGCTGTGAGTAATCTGCTTAAAGAAATTATATAACTATAAACATCTTGATCTCCTTGGAGGTGTAAATCTGCACTTCCCATTCCCTTCGTTGGTGCAGTATATGGCTTACCGTACAGAATTTCATAGGGACTTACAGACAACCCTTCTCTAGGTTTTATACAAATTCTCAATAAAGCAAGGGGCAATGCCTGTGGCCATTGGATTTGAGCTTCCTGGCATATCTTTTTAATTTGTCCTTTTAATGTTTGATTCATCCTTTCTACCTTTCCACTAGATTGTGGCCTCCACGGTGTATGTAAATCCCAGCTAATTCCAAGCATTTCACTAATTTCCTGTACTATTTTAGCTATAAAGTGTGGGCCTCGATCTGAAGAAATTCCTAAAGGTACCCCAAATCTAGGTATGATCTCTTTTAACAAAGTTTTTACTACTTCTCTAGCTTGATTCGTTCTACAGGGAAATGCTTCTAGCCACCCTGAAAAGGTACATACGTATACCAATAAATACTGAAACCCTTTTGATTTAGGTAATTCTGCAAAATCCACTTGCCAATAGTCACCTGGTTCTATTCCCACTTTCAAAGTTCCCATTGGAATTTGTTTTCGTATTACCGGATTATTCTTTAAACATACTGGACACTTCGCATTCACCCCTTTTGCTATTGTTAACATTTGTGCAGATATAATGCTCCGCTTTAAAAACTGCACCAATGCTTCTGCTCCCCAATGGCATTTATTATGTTCAGTTTGTATTATTCGTTTCATAATTGTAGCAGGCACTACTACTTGTCCATTACCTGTTACATACCATCCATGTGAATTCTTCTGTGCCTTTACCAAATCGGCTAATTTTTCATCTTCTTGGGTATAAAAGGGATTTACAGAGAGATGAGCAGTAATCGGGCTTACCTTAGTAGGTATTAGAGCTAATTCAGTCCATACTTGCCGTGCAGCAATTTTGGCTGCCTGGTCTGCCTTCATGTTTCCTTGTGCCACATCGCTGTCATCCCTCTGATGTCCTCGACAATGCATTACAGCCACTTGCTGAGGTAGTACCACAGCCTCTAATAACTGTAAGATCTCGGTTCGATATTTAATAATACTACCTTGAGCCGTCAACAATCCTCTTTCCTTCCATAAAGCTCCATGTATATGTATTATTCCAAAAGCGTATTTAGAATCTGCCCAAATATTCACTCTCTTATCCGTACTTGGTATTAAAGCCCGAATTAGAGCGACCAGTTCTGCCTTTTGCGCTGACGTTCCTGGCATTAATGCCTTTGCTTCAATTACTTCAAGCTTAGTAACCACAGCATATCCAGAATATCGTGTTCCATTCTCAACAAAGCTGCTACCGTCTGTAAATAATGTCCAGTCAGGATTTACAAGGGGAATATCTTTCAGATCTACCCTACTGGCGTAAGTTTGTTCGATCACCTCAATACAATCATGTTCCAGCTCGCCTTCCTCTATTTTGCTACCTAAAAATTCAGCGGGATTCAAACATGTTGTTATCTTTAAAAATATATCATCCTGTTCTCTCAATATTGCCTGATATTTCAACATTCTACTGGATGACAACCAATGACCCCCCTTTTGTTCCAAAACTGCAATCACCATGTGGGGCACAAATACTTCCATTTTTGTTCCCAATGTCAATTTTCTAGCTTCTTGGACTAACGTTACAGTAGCAGCCACTGCTCGGAGGCAAGAAGGCCATCCGGCACTTACCATATCCAACTGCTTGGAAAAATAGCCCACCGGTCTCTTCCATGATCCAATTCGTTGAGTTAAAACTCCAAGCGCTAGTCGTTGCCGCTCATGTACAAAGAGTTGAAATGTTTTTGTCAAATCAGGCAATCCTAATGCTGGGGCTTCTTGCAGAGCCTGTTTTAAGTCTTGAAAAGCCCTTTTACACTCTAAACTCCAAACTAATTGTGGCTCTTTTAAAGCTGCATACAGTGGTTTGGCTAACAGTCCATAATTCAAAATCCAGAGTCTGCACCACCCTGTCATTCCTAGAAAAGTTCGTAACTCGTGCAAATTTCTAGGTTCAGGGATGGCACAAATCGCTTGTATTCTATTCACCCCCAACCGTCTTTGTCCTTGGGAAATTTCACATCCCAGATATATCACTTTTTCCCGGGCAATTTGGGCTTTTTCCTTAGAAACTCGATAACCGCTCTGTCCCAGTAAATTTAATCACGCAACTGTAACAGTAATGCAGTTTTCATACCTTTCTGTCGCCACGAAAATGTCATCCACATATTGCAACAATAAGTATGCTTTTGATGGTAATTGAAAATATCCTTGCTCCTTCCAATCCTCCAGTTCTCGTGCCAGCTGATTCCCAAATATTGTAGGACTGTTTTTGAAGCCTTGTGGTAACCTGGTCCAGGTCAGCTGTCGTTTTCTTCCTGTATCCGGATTTTCCCATTCAAACGCAAATAATTTCCTACTTTGTAATGCCAATGGGATGCAGAAGAAAGCATCTTTTAAATCAATTACAGAAAAGTATCTAAATTGTTCTGCCACAGATGTTAACAATGTATAAGGATTTGCTACTACTGGATGTATATCTTTAACTATTTCGTTTACAGCTCTTAAATCTTGAACTAACCTATAATCTCCGTTAGGTTTTCTTATAGGAAATATTGGTGTATTATATTCAGATTCACATTCTTCTAACACATTGTGCATCAAAAATTTTGCAATTAATGGTGCTACCCCTTTCCTAGCTTCTAACTGTATAGGATATTGTCTAACTCTTACCGGTTGGACACCTTCTTTCAATTCTACTATGACAGGTTTTGCTGCTTTCGCTAATCCCGGTACTTGTGTCTCCCATACCCATGGTACTACAGCGTTTTCTACCTCTATTGGTATTGTTGTATTAGCTATTTCTTTTACTATAAATATTCTAGCTATTTCTTCCTCAGGTATCTGCAACTTAGCTTTTCCATTTTCAAATATTATTTTAGCATTAAATCTTGACAATAAATCTCGTCCTAACAAAGATGTAGGACAATCCGGTACATAGAGAAATTCATGATCTAATTCTTTACCCCTAAAATTTAGATGCAATGGCCGCAGAAAGGGCCGTTGCTCTGTTTTTCCTGTAGCTCCTACCACAGTTATCATCGTATCTCCTATCTTTCCTAAACAAGTATTTAAAACAGAATAAGTTGCCCCAGTATCTACCAATAATTGTTTCTCTTCCCCATCAATTTCTGTTGTCACTTTTAATCCATCACTTAGTCAGCTACTATGTTGCCCCAAATGTCCTAACATCATTGTTTCTGCCATTGCTGTTCCTCCTACTGAAGTCTGCTGGGCCAAATTCATTTTCACTGGGCACTCATTTTTCCAATGTCCCTGTTGTCTGCAAAACGCACACTGATTTATCCCTAGCTGATTTTGAGGTATTCCCCGCATGCCTCCTACCCTGTATCCTCCTCGACCTCGTCCTCTACTTCTGCCTCTTATTCCTTGATTTACTCGTTGTAACATTGCTAATAATCCTGCCTGATTTCTCTTTGTGGTTTGTTTTTTTTTTTTTTTTTCCCTATTATTGTACACTTTCCAGCTGATTGCTTCCAAATTACTAAATCTCCTGGGGAAAAAGGAACTTTCCCATATACTTTATCAGTCCCCGAAATTGCCTCTCGTAAAGGGGCTAATAATACTTTACTGTTTTGCTCTTGTTCCTTCCTCCCTTGTCTTGTTCTCTGTGCAATTGGGGTTCGTTGCGCTTGTCTTGGGCATGATGAATGCCCTGGCGAACCCTTCGGTGTTAACTTAATCTGGATCGCTCCAGTATTAATTGATTCTGACGGTTTTACCGCCTTAATACTATCAGTATCACTATCGTCCCCTGCATCTATATCGGACATCACAGGGGCCGTCGGTGATGCTAAAAGTGATACCTCCTCTGGCTCTCTTATTGAATTTTGTATTGCCAAACAAGTCATACGCTTCTTATTACCTACACATCCTTCACATTTTGTTTTATCTTTTTTTCGGGATGTACCAACAACATTCCACATTCTCTCTGCATATCTGGATGATTACGTATATCATAAAATAGATCAACATATGGTACTTCATCCCATTTTTCAAGTTCTTAACAATATCTCATTAATGGACCTATAACACCCGGATCTAAACTTCCGTGTTCAGGCCACCGGGGTCCATCATACTCATATTGTGGCCACCAATTCGTACAATAACCTATAAATCGACTTTTACTCATACTCTGAAAATATCCCGCACTTTTCCAATGCTTTAATAAACATCCTAACGGAGAATTATCCGGTATTACCATGGTCTTACACACTCACTCCACACACACACACACTAAATCTACGGGGTAGAAAACGGAAAGATAGCCTCTGATGGGAAACAAAAGACCAAACCAAACTCACGAGACAGCCACGTATGTCCGTGAGTGCTGGACCTGCGGGGCTTTCGCTCCGTCTGACGGCCAGCGCCTAGGCTTCCACAGACCAGACCTCGAGCTCGTTAGCCCAACCTTGCGTGAATCGCCGTCACGTCTTATTAGGCAGGCACCCGACCAAATATTACAATAAAGCACCTTCGGGCTTACCACTTTGGGACGTCAGGAGCAGCGCAGAGCGGGCGCAGCCGATGGCTCCCCGAGAATTCCTCGGTGCCGGCACGGAGCAAAATCGGAAAGCGAACCGTCAACACTACTCCCGAAGTCCCATCTGGGTCGCCAGAACACTGTTGCCCGTAAAGAAACACATAACTACGAAAGCAGTTATATGCGGTGCTTTATTCGGGGCCCGGGGTCTCAGGGACTCATGTCCAAAGCTGAGAATCCCAAATCCCCGTTTAACTTGGTTAATATTTATAGTGTTCGGTTACGTAACATAATCAACAGAATTGCTAAGCTACATGATTGTTTCCCATTTATAGTTTCTTCAGTTACTGTTGCCAAGATTTGCTTATCATTTACCTAGTTCATCAGATTGTGCTGTACCCAGTTCATCAGATTGTACTGTACCCACTTCATCAGATTGTACTGTACCCAACACCTGCAATTATACCTTCATCTTGTCTACCAAGTATAACCTATTCTAATCAATATAATGTAACAATTCCCCCCTTTGAAAATACTTCAAGTCTTCCAGACTGCAAGGATTTTCATCATCAGTTCCGCAGATTTCCATATTCTTTGGACCGTCTCAAACTGGTGATTGTAGCTGCAATGAATTATTTCCAATGTCTTCATACCTCGGGGGAAGTTCATGATTCTTCCTGGTAACAGCTTTTAAAATTTTCCCCAAGTGTTGCCGTTCCTTATTAACAATATTTTGAATCAAACGCAACACTCCCATAATAGCTAACATAATAATTATAATTATTATACACCATTGAATTAAAGATGCTACCCAACCAGAGATGTTCAATCCAAATGACTTTGCTAAAGCAGCAACCCAATTATGGGTACTTTCTTCTCTTTCTTCCTCAGTTGCATGTTCAATTTGCGTTAGCTGAGACAAATCACGTTCTACCGCGGCTGTAACATTCGGAATATGTACACAACAATGATCAATCTTATCTCGTAAATAACCACATACTCCATGTTCTTTTAGCAACAGCATATCTAATGCCATTCTATTTTGCAGGGTCATTTTTGTGGTTGCCTGTAATTGTAAGTTTATTTCCTTAAATCCTTCTTTAGTCACTCTTGCTAGCCTTTCCGTTTGTCCTAACAACCGGTACAACATTTCTCTATTCCGATAAGCACTAATTGGAGCAAACAATGATTCTAAAGCCCAACCTAACTTCACACCGGATGATGGTTCTTGCCAATCATCATCATCCTTTATTTCTCTCTTCATTATCCATAAATTTTCTAATCTACCCTTAAATGGCGCTTTCTTCCAAATTGGGCAGAGAGTTGGTAACCCTAAAGTTATTTCAGTCACCAACCCATCCAAGGGGAGGTGAGTCGTCCATTGTCCATCACTTGTAACCCAAACTAAATTTCCTGTGCTCCTGATCGTAGTTCTACAATCTATTCCCACTCCGAATTGTATTACAGGTTCACTCATTGAGTATTTAATTCCTCTACAGGCACAACCTGTCCTTAATGCAAGGACCACAGGTGGAAAGGTAACTTCACTTTCGGGGTGTCACAAGTGTATACTTTTGTACAGTTCTAGACTGGGTGTTTTTCAGCTAACTTTCTTTTGCATTAGATTTTCTTGTGTTTCCTGTTGTGGCGCCTGGATTATTTGTATTGGTTGCATTTCGTCTTTTTCCAAATCTTTTAACTCTCTCCTGGCTCTGTTTCTTTTCTGCATAGGTTCTGATTTTGCAGTAACCTCTAATGCCCTTTTTCCATAATCAAAACTCTCTTTAATCCAAACAATACAGGTGTAGTTTCCTACATCTGTCTTACTTACATTTCGCAATGATAAAATCATAGTACCCCTTCGTGTATCACTATCCCATCGGATTGTAAACCCAGTTGACAATTTGGACTCATTCTTCTGCCAATAGCAACTAATGTCTTGGATTGAACTTCTCATATCTCCAACAAAATCACAAGTCAAATTTACATCCATTCGTTCTTCTATATGTACAGTAGCATATGTATGTATTATTTGAGCGAAACCATTACTTAATCCTACCCAGCATAGTATTACCAAGATGTAAATCTCAGTTTTGTAGGAGTGATCATTTTTACCCCCCATTGTGATGGTACCTTCTTCACTCTGGTATAATGAATCCAATTATCAATTCCTGCTACTTTCACAGCGGTAAATGTTATCAATAGCACCAAATAAAGTCCATGCCACTGTTCCTTTAAAGGCTCCGTTTGCCAATTTCGAACATACGCTTGGTCTCCTGGTTGATTCTCCAACGGCAAAGGGCGATTCCAGATGATCGCGGCACGTAAGGCTGTGAGTAATCTGCTTAAAGAAATTATATAACTATAAACATCTTGATCTCCTTGGAGGTGTAAATCTGCACTTCCCATTCCCTTCGTTGGTGCAGTATATGGCTTACCGTACAGAATTTCATAGGGACTTACAGACAACCCTTCTCTAGGTTTTATACGAATTCTCAATAAAGCAAGGGGCAATGCCTGTGGCCATTGGATTTGAGCTTCCTGGCATATCTTTTTAATTTGTCCTTTTAATGTTTGATTCATCCTTTCTACCTTTCCACTAGATTGTGGCCTCCACGGTGTATGTAAATCCCAGCTAATTCCAAGCATTTCACTAATTTCCTGTACTATTTTAGCTATAAAGTGTGGGCCTCGATCTGAAGAAATTCCTAAAGGTACCCCAAATCTAGGTATGATCTCTTTTAACAAAGTTTTTACTACTTCTCTAGCTTGATTCGTTCTACAGGGAAATGCTTCTAGCCACCCTGAAAAGGTACATACGTATACCAATAAATACTGAAACCCTTTTGATTTAGGTAATTCTGCAAAATCCACTTGCCAATAGTCACCTGGTTCTATTCCCACTTTCAAAGTTCCCATTTGAATTTGTTTTCGTATTACCGGATTATTCTTTAAACATACTGGACACTTCGCATTCACCCCTTTTGCTATTGTTAACATTTGTGCAGATACAATGCTCCGCTTTAAAAACTGCACCAATGCTTCTGCTCCCCAATGGCATTTATTATGTTCAGTTTGTATTATTCGTTTCATAATTGTAGCAGGCACTACTACTTGTCCATTACCTGTTACATACCATCCATGTGAATTCTTCTGTGCCTTTACCAAATCGGCTAATTTTTCATCTTCTTGGGTATAAAAGGGATTTACAGAGAGATGAGCAGTAATCGGGCTTACCTTAGTAGGTATTAGAGCTAATTCAGTCCATACTTGCCGTGCAGCAATTTTGGCTGCCTGGTCTGCCTTCATGTTTCCTTGTGCCACATCGCTGTCATCCCTCTGATGTCCTCGACAATGCATTACAGCCACTTGCTGAGGTAGTACCACAGCCTCTAATAACTGTAAGATCTCGGTTCGATATTTAATAATACTACCTTGAGCCGTCAACAATCCTCTTTCCTTCCATAAAGCTCCATGTATATGTATTATTCCAAAAGCGTATTTAGAATCTGCCCAAATATTCACCCTCTTATCCGTACTCGGTATTAAAGCCCGAATTAGAGCGACCAGTTCTGCCTTTTGCGCTGACGTTCCTGGCATTAATGCCTTTGCTTCAATTACTTCAAGCTTAGTAACCACAGCATATCCAGAATATCGTGTTCCATTCTCAACAAAGCTGCTACCGTCTGTAAATAATGTCCAGTCAGGATTTACAAGGGGAATATCTTTCAGATCTACCCTACTGGCGTAAGTTTGTTCGATCACCTCAATACAATCATGTTCCAGCTCGCCTTCCTCTATTTTGCTACCTAAAAATTCAGCGGGATTCAAACATGTTGTTATCTTTAAAAATATATCATCCTGTTCTCTCAATATTGCCTGATATTTCAACATTCTACTGGATGACAACCAATGACCCCCCTTTTGTTCCAAAACTGCAATCACCATGTGGGGCACAAATACTTCCATTTTTGTTCCCAATGTCAATTTTCTAGCTTCTTGGACTAACGTTACAGTAGCAGCCACTGCTCGGAGGCAAGAAGGCCATCCGGCACTTACCATATCCAACTGCTTGGAAAAATAGCCCACCGGTCTCTTCCATGATCCAATTCGTTGAGTTAAAACTCCAAGCGCTAGTCGTTGCCGCTCATGTACAAAGAGTTGAAATGTTTTTGTCAAATCAGGCAATCCTAATGCTGGGGCTTCTTGCAGAGCCTGTTTTAAGTCTTGAAAAGCCCTTTTACACTCTAAACTCCAAACTAATTGTGGCTCTTTTAAAGCTGCATACAGTGGTTTGGCTAACAGTCCGTAATTCAAAATCCAGAGTCTGCACCACCCTGTCATTCCTAGAAAAGTTCGTAACTCGTGCAAATTTCTAGGTTCAGGGATGGCACAAATCGCTTGTATTCTATTCACCCCCAACCGTCTTTGTCCTTGGGAAATTTCACATCCCAGATATATCACTTTTTCCCGGGCAATTTGGGCTTTTTCCTTAGAAACTCGATAACCGCTCTGTCCCAGTAAATTTAATCACGCAACTGTAACAGTAATGCAGTTTTCATACCTTTCTGTCGCCACGAAAATGTCATCCACATATTGCAACAATAAGTATGCTTTTGATGGTAATTGAAAATATCCTTGCTCCTTCCAATCCTCCAGTTCTCGTGCCAGCTGATTCCCAAATATTGTAGGACTGTTTTTGAAGCCTTGTGGTAACCTGGTCCAGGTCAGCTGTCGTTTTCTTCCTGTATCCGGATTTTCCCATTCAAACGCAAATAATTTCCTACTTTGTAATGCCAATGGGATGCAGAAGAAAGCATCTTTTAAATCAATTACAGAAAAGTATCTAAATTGTTCTGCCACAGATGTTAACAATGTATAAGGATTTGCTACTACTGGATGTATATCTTTAACTATTTCGTTTACAGCTCTTAAATCTTGAACTAACCTATAATCTCCGTTAGGTTTTCTTATAGGAAATATTGGTGTATTATATTCAGATTCACATTCTTCTAACACATTGTGCATCAAAAATTTTGCAATTAATGGTGCTACCCCTTTCCTAGCTTCTAACTGTATAGGATATTGTCTAACTCTTACCGGTTGGACACCTTCTTTCAATTCTACTATGACAGGTTTTGCTGCTTTCGCTAATCCCGGTACTTGTGTCTCCCATACCCATGGTACTACAGCGTTTTCTACCTCTATTGGTATTGTTGTATTAGCTATTTCTTTTACTATAAATATTCTAGCTATTTCTTCCTCAGGTATCTGCAACTTAGCTTTTCCATTTTCAAATATTATTTTAGCATTAAATCTTGACAATAAATTTCGTCCTAACAAAGATGTAGGACAATCCGGTACATAGAGAAATTCATGATCTAATTCTTTACCCCTAAAATTTAGATGCAATGGCCGCAGAAAGGGCCGTTGCTCTGTTTTTCCTGTAGCTCCTACCACAGTTATCATCGTATCTCCTATCTTTCCTAAACAAGTATTTAAAACAGAATAAGTTGCCCCAGTATCTACCAATAATTGTTTCTCTTCCCCATCAATTTCTGTTGTCACTTTTAATCCATCACTTAGTCAGCTACTATGTTGCCCCAAATGTCCTAACATCATTGTTTCTGCCATTGGTGTTCCTCCTACTGAAGTCTGCTGGGCCAAATTCATTTTCACTGGGCACTCATTTTTCCAATGTCCCTGTTGTCTGCAAAACGCACACTGATTTATCCCTAGCTGATTTTGAGGTATTCCCCGCATGCCTCCTACCCTGTATCCTCCTCGACCTCGTCCTCTACTTCTGCCTCTTATTCCTTGATTTACTCGTTGTAACATTGCTAATAATCCTGCCTGATTTCTCTTTGTGTTTTTTTTTTGTTTTTTTTCCCTATCATTGTACACTTTCCAGCTGATTGCTTCCAAATTACTAAATCTCCTGGGGAAAAAGGAACTTTCCCATATACTTTATCAGTCCCCGAAATTGCCTCTCGTAAAGGGGCTAATAATACTTTACTGTTTTGCTCTTGTTCCTTCCTCCCTTGTCTTGTTCTCTGTGCAATTGGGGTTCGTTGCGCTTGTCTTGGGCATGATGAATGCCCTGGCGAACCCTTCGGTGTTAACTTAATCTGGATCGCTCCAGTATTAATTGATTCTGACGGTTTTACCGCCTTAATACTATCAGTATCACTATCGTCCCCTGCATCTATATCGGACATCACAGGGGCCGTCGGTGATGCTAAAAGTGATACCTCCTCTGGCTCTCTTATTGAATTTTGTATTGCCAAACAAGTCATACGCTTCTTATTACCTACACATCCTTCACATTTTGTTTTATCTTTTTTTCGGGATGTACCAACAACATTCCACATTCTCTCTGCATATCTGGATGATTACGTATATCATAAAATAGATCAACATATGGTACTTCATCCCATTTTTCAAGTTCTTAACAATATCTCATTAATGGACCTATAACACCCGGATCTAAACTTCCGTGTTCAGGCCACCGGGGTCCATCATACTCATATTGTGGCCACCAATTCGTACAATAACCTATAAATCGACTTTTACTCATACTCTGAAAATATCCCGCACTTTTCCAATGCTTTAATAAACATCCTAACGGAGAATTATCCGGTATTACCATGGTCTTACACACTCACTCCACACACACACACACTAAATCTACGGGGTAGAAAACGGAAAGATAGCCTCTGATGGGAAACAAAAGACCAAACCAAACTCACGAGACAGCCACGTATGTCCGTGAGTGCTGGACCTGCGGGGCTTTCGCTCCGTCTGACGGCCAGCGCCTAGGCTTCCACAGACCAGACCTCGAGCTCGTTAGCCCAACCTTGCGTGAATCGCCGTCACGTCTTATTAGGCAGGCACCCGACCAAATATTACAATAAAGCACCTTCGGGCTTACCACTTTGGGACGTCAGGAGCAGCGCAGAGCGGGCGCAGCCGATGGCTCCCCGAGAATTCCTCGGTGCCGGCACGGAGCAAAATCGGAAAGCGAACCGTCAACACTACTCCCGAAGTCCCATCTGGGTCGCCAGAACACTGTTGCCCGTAAAGAAACACATAACTACGAAAGCAGTTATATGCGGTGCTTTATTCGGGGCCCGGGGTCTCAGGGACTCATGTCCAAAGCTGAGAATCCCAAATCCCCGTTTAACTTGGTTAATATTTATAGTGTTCGGTTACGTAACATAATCAACAGAATTGCTAAGCTACATGATTGTTTCCCATTTATAGTTTCTTCAGTTACTGTTGCCAAGATTTGCTTATCATTTACCTAGTTCATCAGATTGTGCTGTACCCAGTTCATCAGATTGTACTGTACCCACTTCATCAGATTGTACTGTACCCAACACCTGCAATTATACCTTCATCTTGTCTACCAAGTATAACCTATTCTAATCAATATAATGTAACAATTCCCCCCTTTGAAAATACTTCAAGTCTTCCAGACTGCAAGGATTTTCATCATCAGTTCCGCAGATTTCCATATTCTTTGGACCGTCTCAAACTGGTGATTGTAGCTGCAATGAATTATTTCCAATGTCTTCATATCTCGGGGGAAGTTCATGATTCTTCCTGGTAACAGCTTTTAAAATTTTCCCCAAGTGTTGCCGTTCCTTATTAACAATATTTTGAATCAAACGCAACACTCCCATAATAGCTAACATAATAATTATAATTATTATACACCATTGAATTAAAGATGCTACCCAACCAGAGATGTTCAATCCAAATGACTTTGCTAAAGCAGCAACCCAATTATGGGTACTTTCTTCTCTTTCTTCCTCAGTTGCATGTTCAATTTGCGTTAGCTGAGACAAATCACGTTCTACCGCGGCTGTAACATTCGGAATATGTACACAACAATGATCAATCTTATCTCGTAAATAACCACATACTCCATGTTCTTTTAGCAACAGCATATCTAATGCCATTCTATTTTGCAGGGTCATTTTTGTGGTTGCCTGTAATTGTAAGTTTATTTCCTTAAATCCTTCTTTAGTCACTCTTGCTAGCCTTTCCGTTTGTCCTAACAACCGGTACAACATTTCTCTATTCCGATAAGTACTAATTGGAGCAAACAATGATTCTAAAGCCCAACCTAACTTCACACCGGATGATGGTTCTTGCCAATCATCATCATCCTTTATTTCTCTCTTCATTATCCATAAATTTTCTAATCTACCCTTAAATGGCGCTTTCTTCCAAATTGGGCAGAGAGTTGGTAACCCTAAAGTTATTTCAGTCACCAACCCATCCAAGGGGAGGTGAGTCGTCCATTGTCCATCACTTGTAACCCAAACTAAATTTCCTGTGCTCCTGATCGTAGTTCTACAATCTATTCCCACTCCGAATTGTATTACAGGTTCACTCATTGAGTATTTAATTCCTCTACAGGCACAACCTGTCCTTAATGCAAGGACCACAGGTGGAAAGGTAACTTCACTTTCGGGGTGTCACAAGTGTATACTTTTGTACAGTTCTAGACTGGGTGTTTTTCAGCTAACTTTCTTTTGCATTGGATTTTCTTGTGTTTCCTGTTGTGGCGCCTGGATTATTTGTATTGGTTGCATTTCGTCTTTTTCCAAATCTTTTAACTCTCTCCTGGCTCTGTTTCTTTTCTGCATAGGTTCTGATTTTGCAGTAACCTCTAATGCCCTTTTTCCATAATCAAAACTCTCTTTAATCCAAACAATACAGGTGTAGTTTCCTACATCTGTCTTACTTACATTTCGCAATGATAAAATCATAGTACCCCTTCGTGTATCACTATCCCATCGGATTGTAAACCCACTTGACAATTTGGACTCATTCTTCTGCCAATAGCAACTAATGTCTTGGATTGAACTTCTCATATCTCCAACAAAATCACAAGTCAAATTTACATCCATTCGTTCTTCTATATGTACAGTAGCATATGTATGTATTATTTGAGCGAAACCATTACTTAATCCTACCCAGCATAGTATTACCAAGATGTAAATCTCAGTTTTGTAGGAGTGATCATTTTTACCCCCCATTGTGATGGTACCTTCTTCACTCTGGTATAATGAATCCAATTATCAATTCCTGCTACTTTCACAGCGGTAAATGTTATCAATAGCACCAAATAAAGTCCATGCCACTGTTCCTTTAAAGGCTCCGTTTGCCAATTTCGAACATACGCTTGGTCTCCTGGTTGATTCTCCAACGGCAAAGGGCGATTCCAAATGATCGCGGCACGTAAGGCTGTGAGTAATCTGCTTAAAGAAATTATATAACTATAAACATCTTGATCTCCTTGGAGGTGTAAATCTGCACTTCCCATTCCCTTCGTTGGTGCAGTATATGGCTTACCGTACAGAATTTCATAGGGACTTACAGACAACCCTTCTCTAGGTTTTATACGAATTCTCAATAAAGCAAGGGGCAATGCCTGTGGCCATTGGATTTGAGCTTCCTGGCATATCTTTTTAATTTGTCCTTTTAATGTTTGATTCATCCTTTCTACCTTTCCACTAGATTGTGGCCTCCACGGTGTATGTAAATCCCAGCTAATTCCAAGCATTTCACTAATTTCCTGTACTATTTTAGCTATAAAGTGTGGGCCTCGATCTGAAGAAATTCCTAAAGGTACCCCAAATCTAGGTATGATCTCTTTTAACAAAGTTTTTACTACTTCTCTAGCTTGATTCGTTCTACAGGGAAATGCTTCTAGCCACCCTGAAAAGGTACATACGTATACCAATAAATACTGAAACCCTTTTGATTTAGGTAATTCTGCAAAATCCACTTGCCAATAGTCACCTGGTTCTATTCCCACTTTCAAAGTTCCCATTTGAATTTGTTTTCGTATTACCGGATTATTCTTTAAACATACTGGACACTTCGCATTCACCCCTTTTGCTATTGTTAACATTTGTGCAGATACAATGCTCCGCTTTAAAAACTGCACCAATGCTTCTGCTCCCCAATGGCATTTATTATGTTCAGTTTGTATTATTCGTTTCATAATTGTAGCAGGCACTACTACTTGTCCATTACCTGTTACATACCATCCATGTGAATTCTTCTGTGCCTTTACCAAATCGGCTAATTTTTCATCTTCTTGGGTATAAAAGGGATTTACAGAGAGATGAGCAGTAATCGGGCTTACCTTAGTAGGTATTAGAGCTAATTCAGTCCATACTTGCCGTGCAGCAATTTTGGCTGCCTGGTCTGCCTTCATGTTTCCTTGTGCCACATCGCTGTCATCCCTCTGATGTCCTCGACAATGCATTACAGCCACTTGCTGAGGTAGTACCACAGCCTCTAATAACTGTAAGATCTCGGTTCGATATTTAATAATACTACCTTGAGCCGTCAACAATCCTCTTTCCTTCCATAAAGCTCCATGTATATGTATTATTCCAAAAGCGTATTTAGAATCTGCCCAAATATTCACCCTCTTATCCGTACTCGGTATTAAAGCCCGAATTAGAGCGACCAGTTCTGCCTTTTGCGCTGACGTTCCTGGCATTAATGCCTTTGCTTCAATTACTTCAAGCTTAGTAACCACAGCATATCCAGAATATCGTGTTCCATTCTCAACAAAGCTGCTACCGTCTGTAAATAATGTCCAGTCAGGATTTACAAGGGGAATATCTTTCAGATCTACCCTACTGGCGTAAGTTTGTTCGATCACCTCAATACAATCATGTTCCAGCTCGCCTTCCTCTATTTTGCTACCTAAAAATTCAGCGGGATTCAAACATGTTGTTATCTTTAAAAATATATCATCCTGTTCTCTCAATATTGCCTGATATTTCAACATTCTACTGGATGACAACCAATGACCCCCCTTTTGTTCCAAAACTGCAATCACCATGTGGGGCACAAATACTTCCATTTTTGTTCCCAATGTCAATTTTCTAGCTTCTTGGACTAACGTTACAGTAGCAGCCACTGCTCGGAGGCAAGAAGGCCATCCGGCACTTACCATATCCAACTGCTTGGAAAAATAGCCCACCGGTCTCTTCCATGATCCAATTCGTTGAGTTAAAACTCCAAGCGCTAGTCGTTGCCGCTCATGTACAAAGAGTTGAAATGTTTTTGTCAAATCAGGCAATCCTAATGCTGGGGCTTCTTGCAGAGCCTGTTTTAAGTCTTGAAAAGCCCTTTTACACTCTAAACTCCAAACTAATTGTGGCTCTTTTAAAGCTGCATACAGTGGTTTGGCTAACAGTCCGTAATTCAAAATCCAGAGTCTGCACCACCCTGTCATTCCTAGAAAAGTTCGTAACTCGTGCAAATTTCTAGGTTCAGGGATGGCACAAATCGCTTGTATTCTATTCACCCCCAACCGTCTTTGTCCTTGGGAAATTTCACATCCCAGATATATCACTTTTTCCCGGGCAATTTGGGCTTTTTCCTTAGAAACTCGATAACCGCTCTGTCCCAGTAAATTTAATCACGCAACTGTAACAGTAATGCAGTTTTCATACCTTTCTGTCGCCACGAAAATGTCATCCACATATTGCAACAATAAGTATGCTTTTGATGGTAATTGAAAATATCCTTGCTCCTTCCAATCCTCCAGTTCTCGTGCCAGCTGATTCCCAAATATTGTAGGACTGTTTTTGAAGCCTTGTGGTAACCTGGTCCAGGTCAGCTGTCGTTTTCTTCCTGTATCCGGATTTTCCCATTCAAACGCAAATAATTTCCTACTTTGTAATGCCAATGGGATGCAGAAGAAAGCATCTTTTAAATCAATTACAGAAAAGTATCTAAATTGTTCTGCCACAGATGTTAACAATGTATAAGGATTTGCTACTACTGGATGTATATCTTTAACTATTTCGTTTACAGCTCTTAAATCTTGAACTAACCTATAATCTCCGTTAGGTTTTCTTATAGGAAATATTGGTGTATTATATTCAGATTCACATTCTTCTAACACATTGTGCATCAAAAATTTTGCAATTAATGGTGCTACCCCTTTCCTAGCTTCTAACTGTATAGGATATTGTCTAACTCTTACCGGTTGGACACCTTCTTTCAATTCTACTATGACAGGTTTTGCTGCTTTCGCTAATCCCGGTACTTGTGTCTCCCATACCCATGGTACTACAGCGTTTTCTACCTCTATTGGTATTGTTGTATTAGCTATTTCTTTTACTATAAATATTCTAGCTATTTCTTCCTCAGGTATCTGCAACTTAGCTTTTCCATTTTCAAATATTATTTTAGCATTAAATCTTGACAATAAATCTCGTCCTAACAAAGATGTAGGACAATCCGGTACATAGAGAAATTCATGATCTAATTCTTTACCCCTAAAATTTAGATGCAATGGCCGCAGAAAGGGCCGTTGCTCTGTTTTTCCTGTAGCTCCTACCACAGTTATCATCGTATCTCCTATCTTTCCTAAACAAGTATTTAAAACAGAATAAGTTGCCCCAGTATCTACCAATAATTGTTTCTCTTCCCCATCAATTTCTGTTGTCACTTTTAATCCATCACTTAGTCAGCTACTATGTTGCCCCAAATGTCCTAACATCATTGTTTCTGCCATTGCTGTTCCTCCTACTGAAGTCTGCTGGGCCAAATTCATTTTCACTGGGCACTCATTTTTCCAATGTCCCTGTTGTCTGCAAAACGCACACTGATTTAT
Organism: Apteryx mantelli; assembly: GCF_036417845.1. Taxonomy (NCBI): domain Eukaryota; kingdom Metazoa; phylum Chordata; class Aves; order Apterygiformes; family Apterygidae; genus Apteryx; species Apteryx mantelli. Next base: position 24,915 of record NW_027118505.1, on the reverse strand, counting down.
CCCTAGCTGATTTTGAGGTATTCCCCGCATGCCTCCTACCCTGTATCCTCCTCGACCTCGTCCTCTACTTCTGCCTCTTATTCCTTGATTTACTCGTTGTAACATTGCTAATAATCCTGCCTGATTTCTCTTTGTGGTTTTTTTTTTTTTTTTTTTTTTCCCTATTATTGTACACTTTCCAGCTGATTGCTTCCAAATTACTAAATCTCCTGGGGAAAAAGGAACTTTCCCATATACTTTATCAGTCCCCGAAATTGCCTCTCGTAAAGGGGCTAATAATACTTTACTGTTTTGCTCTTGTTCCTTCCTCCCTTGTCTTGTTCTCTGTGCAATTGGGGTTCGTTGCGCTTGTCTTGGGCATGATGAATGCCCTGGCGAACCCTTCGGTGTTAACTTAATCTGGATCGCTCCAGTATTAATTGATTCTGACGGTTTTACCGCCTTAATACTATCAGTATCACTATCGTCCCCTGCATCTATATCGGACATCACAGGGGCCGTCGGTGATGCTAAAAGTGATACCTCCTCTGGCTCTCTTATTGAATTTTGTATTGCCAAACAAGTCATACACTTCTTATTACCTACACATCCTCCACGTTTTGTTTTATCTTTTTTTCGGGATGTACCAACAACATTCCACATTCTCTCTGCATATCTGGATGATTACGTATATCATAAAATAGATCAACATATGGTACTTCATCCCATTTTTCAAGTTCTTAACAATATCTCATTAATGGACCTATAACACCCGGATCTAAACTTCCGTGTTCAGGCCACCGGGGTCCATCATACTCATATTGTGGCCACCAATTCGTACAATAATCTATAAATCGACTTTTACTCATACTCTGAAAATATCCTGCACTTTTCCAATGCTTTAATAAACATCCTAACGGAGAATTATCCGGTATTACCATGGTCTTACACATTCACTCCACACACACACACTAAATCTACGGGGTAGAAAACGGAAAGATAGCCTCTGATGGGAAACAAAAGACCAAACCAAACTCACGAGACAGCCACGTATGTCCGTGAGTGCTGGACCTGCGGGGCTTTCGCTCCGTCTGACGGCCAGCGCCTAGGCTTCCACAGACCAGACCTCGAGCTCGTTAGCCCAACCTTGCGTGAATCGCCGTCACGTCTTATTAGGCAGGCACCCGACCAAATATTACAATAAAGCACCTTCGGGCTTACCACTTTGGGACGTCAGGAGCAGCGCAGAGCGGGCGCAGCCGATGGCTCCCCGAGAATTCCTCGGTGCCGGCACGGAGCAAAATCGGAAAGCGAACCGTCAACACTACTCCCGAAGTCCCATCTGGGTCGCCAGAAAACTGTTGCCCGTAAAGAAACACATAACTACGAAAGCAGTTATATGCGGTGCTTTATTCAGGGCCCGGGGTCTCAGGGACTCATGTCCAAAGCTGAGAATCCCAAATCCCCGTTTAACTTGGTTAATATTTATAGTGTTCGGTTACGTAACATAATCAACAGAATTGCTAAGCTACATGATTGTTTCCCATTTATAGTTTCTTCAGTTACTGTTGCCAAGATTTGCTTATCATTTACCTAGTTCATCAGATTGTGCTGTACCCAGTTCATCAGATTGTACTGTACCCACTTCATCAGATTGTACTGTACCCAACACCTGCAATTATACCTTCATCTTGTCTACCAAGTATAACCTATTCTAATCAATATAATGTAACAATTCCCCCCTTTGAAAATACTTCAAGTCTTCCAGACTGCAAGGATTTTCATCATCAGTTCCGCAGATTTCCATATTCTTTGGACCGTCTCAAACTGGTGATTGTAGCTGCAATGAATTATTTCCAATGTCTTCATATCTCGGGGGAAGTTCATGATTCTTCCTGGTAACAGCTTTTAAAATTTTCCCCAAGTGTTGCCGTTCCTTATTAACAATATTTTGAATCAAACGCAACACTCCCATAATAGCTAACATAATAATTATAATTATTATACACCATTGAATTAAAGATGCTACCCAACCAGAGATGTTCAATCCAAATGACTTTGCTAAAGCAGCCACCCAATTATGGGTACTTTCTTCTCTTTCTTCCTCAGTTGCACGTTCAATTTGCGTTAGCTGAGACAAATCACGTTCTACCGCGGCTGTAACATTCGGAATATGTACACAACAATGATCAATCTTATCTCGTAAATAACCACATACTCCATGTTCTTTTAGCAACAGCATATCTAATGCCATTCTATTCTGCAGGGTCATTTTTGTGGTTGCCTGTAATTGTAAGTTTATTTCCTTAAATCCTTCTTTAGTCACTCTTGCTAGCCTTTCCGTTTGTCCTAACAACCGGTACAACATTTCTCTATTCCGATAAGCACTAATTGGAGCAAACAATGATTCTAAAGCCCAACCTAACTTCACACCGGATGATGGTTCTTGCCAATCATCATCATCCTTTATTTCTCTCTTCATTATCCATAAATTTTCTAATCTACCCTTAAATGGCGCTTTCTTCCAAATTGGGCAGAGAGTTGGTAACCCTAAAGTTATTTCAGTCACCAACCCATCCAAGGGGAGGTGAGTCGTCCATTGTCCATCACTTGTAACCCAAACTAAATTTCCTGTGCTCCTGATCGTAGTTCTACAATCTATTCCCACTCCGAATTGTATTACAGGTTCACTCATTGAGTATTTAATTCCTCTACAGGCACAACCTGTCCTTAATGCAAGGACCACAGGTGGAAAGGTAACTTCACTTTCGGGGTGTCACAAGTGTATACTTTTGTACAGTTCTAGACTGGGTGTTTTTCAGCTAACTTTCTTTTGCATTAGATTTTCTTGTGTTTCCTGTTGTGGCGCCTGGATTATTTGTATTGGTTGCATTTCGTCTTTTTCCAAATCTTTTAACTCTCTCCTGGCTCTGTTTCTTTTCTGCATAGGTTCTGATTTTGCAGTAACCTCTAATGCCCTTTTTCCATAATCAAAACTCTCTTTAATCCAAACAATACAGGTGTAGTTTCCTACATCTGTCTTACTTACATTTCGCAATGATAAAATCATAGTACCCCTTCGTGTATCACTATCCCATCGGATTGTAAACCCAGTTGACAATTTGGACTCATTCTTCTGCCAATAGCAACTAATGTCTTGGATTGAACTTCTCATATCTCCAACAAAATCACAAGTCAAATTTACATCCATTCGTTCTTCTATATGTACAGTAGCATATGTATGTATTATTTGAGCGAAACCATTACTTAATCCTACCCAGCATAGTATTACCAAGATGTAAATCTCAGTTTTGTAGGAGTGATCATTTTTACCCCCCATTGTGATGGTACCTTCTTCACTCTGGTATAATGAATCCAATTATCAATTCCTGCTACTTTCACAGCGGTAAATGTTATCAATAGCACCAAATAAAGTCCATGCCACTGTTCCTTTAAAGGCTCCGTTTGCCAATTTCGAACATACGCTTGGTCTCCTGGTTGATTCTCCAACGGCAAAGGGCGATTCCAGATGATCGCGGCACGTAAGGCTGTGAGTAATCTGCTTAAAGAAATTATATAACTATAAACATCTTGATCTCCTTGGAGGTGTAAATCTGCACTTCCCATTCCCTTCGTTGGTGCAGTATATGGCTTACCGTACAGAATTTCATAGGGACTTACAGACAACCCTTCTCTAGGTTTTATACGAATTCTCAATAAAGCAAGGGGCAATGCCTGTGGCCATTGGATTTGAGCTTCCTGGCATATCTTTTTAATTTGTCCTTTTAATGTTTGATTCTTCCTTTCTACCTTTCCACTAGATTGTGGCCTCCACGGTGTATGTAAATCCCAGCTAATTCCAAGCATTTCACTAATTTCCTGTACTATTTTAGCTATAAAGTGTGGGCCTCGATCTGAAGAAATTCCTAAAGGTACCCCAAATCTAGGTATGATCTCTTTTAACAAAGTTTTTACTACTTCTCTAGCTTGATTCGTTCTACAGGGAAATGCTTCTAGCCACCCTGAAAAGGTACATACGTATACCAATAAATACTGAAACCCTTTTGATTTAGGTAATTCTGCAAAATCCACTTGCCAATAGTCACCTGGTTCTATTCCCACTTTCAAAGTTCCCATTTGAATTTGTTTTCGTATTACCGGATTATTCTTTAAACATACTGGACACTTCGCATTCACCCCTTTTGCTATTGTTAACATTTGTGCAGATATAATGCTCCGCTTTAAAAACTGCACCAATGCTTCTGCTCCCCAATGGCATTTATTATGTTCAGTTTGTATTATTCGTTTCATAATTGTAGCAGGCACTACTACTTGTCCATTACCTGTTACATACCATCCATGTGAATTCTTCTGTGCCTTTACCAAATCGGCTAATTTTTCATCTTCTTGGGTATAAAAGGGATTTACAGAGAGATGAGCAGTAATCGGGCTTACCTTAGTAGGTATTAGAGCTAATTCAGTCCATACTTGCCGTGCAGCAATTTTGGCTGCCTGGTCTGCCTTCATGTTTCCTTGTGCCACATCGCTGCCATCCCTCTGATGTCCTCGACAATGCATTACAGCCACTTGCTGAGGTAGTACCACAGCCTCTAATAACTGTAAGATCTCGGTTCGATATTTAATAATACTACCTTGAGCCGTCAACAATCCTCTTTCCTTCCATAAAGCTCCATGTATATGTATTATTCCAAAAGCGTATTTAGAATCTGCCCAAATATTCACTCTCTTATCCGTACTCGGTATTAAAGCCCGAATTAGAGCGACCAGTTCTGCCTTTTGCGCTGACGTTCCTGGCATTAATGCCTTTGCTTCAATTACTTCAAGCTTAGTAACCACAGCGTATCCAGAATATCGTGTTCCATTCTCAACAAAGCTGCTACCGTCTGTAAATAATGTCCAGTCAGGATTTACAAGGGGAATATCTTTCAGATCTACCCTACTGGCGTAAGTTTGTTCGATCACCTCAATACAATCATGTTCCAGCTCGCCTTCCTCTATTTTGCTACCTAAAAATTCAGCGGGATTCAAACATGTTGTTATCTTTAAAAATATATCATCCTGTTCTCTCAATATTGCCTGATATTTCAACATTCTACTGGATGACAACCAATGACCCCCCTTTTGTTCCAAAACCGCAATCACCATGTGGGGCACAAATACTTCCATTTTTGTTCCCAATGTCAATTTTCTAGCTTCTTGGACTAACGTTACAGTAGCAGCCACTGCTCGGAGGCAAGAAGGCCATCCGGCACTTACCATATCCAACTGCTTGGAAAAATAGCCCACCGGTCTCTTCCATGATCCAATTCGTTGAGTTAAAACTCCAAGCGCTAGTCGTTGCCGCTCATGTACAAAGAGTTGAAATGTTTTTGTCAAATCAGGCAATCCTAATGCTGGGGCTTCTTGCAGAGCCTGTTTTAAGTCTTGAAAAGCCCTTTTACACTCTAAACTCCAAACTAATTGTGGCTCTTTTAAAGCTGCATACAGTGGTTTGGCTAACAGTCCGTAATTCAAAATCCAGAGTCTGCACCACCCTGTCATTCCTAGAAAAGTTCGTAACTCGTGCAAATTTCTAGGTTCAGGGATGGCACAAATCGCTTGTATTCTATTCACCCCCAACCGTCTTTGTCCTTGGGAAATTTCACATCCCAGATATATCACTTTTTCCCGGGCAATTTGGGCTTTTTCCTTAGAAACTCGATAACCGCTCTGTCCCAGTAAATTTAATAACGCAACTGTAACAGTAATGCAGTTTTCATACCCTTCTGTCGCCACGAAAATGTCATCCACATATTGCAACAATAAGTATGCTTTTGATGGTAATTGAAAATATCCTTGCTCCTTCCAATCCTCCAGTTCTCGTGCCAGCTGATTCCCAAATATTGTAGGACTGTTTTTGAAGCCTTGTGGTAACCTGGTCCAGGTCAGCTGTCGTTTTCGTCCTGTATCCGGATTTTCCCATTCAAACGCAAATAATTTCCTACTTTGTAATGCCAATGGGATGCAGAAGAAAGCATCTTTTAAATCAATTACAGAAAAGTATCTAAATTGTTCTGCCACAGATGTTAACAATGTATAAGGATTTGCTACTACTGGATGTATATCTTTAACTATTTCGTTTACAGCTCTTAAATCTTGAACTAACCTATAATCTCCGTTAGGTTTTCTTATAGGAAATATTGGTGTATTATATTCAGATTCACATTCTTCTAACACATTGTGCATCAAAAATTTTGCAATTAATGGTGCTACCCCTTTCCTAGCTTCTAACTGTATAGGATATTGTCTAACTCTTACCGGTTGGACACCTTCTTTCAATTCTACTATGACAGGTTTTGCTGCTTTCGCTAATCCCGGTACTTGTGTCTCCCATACCCATGGTACTACAGCGTTTTCTACCTCTATTGGTATTGTTGTATTAGCTATTTCTTTTACTATAAATATTCTAGCTATTTCTTCCTCAGGTATCTGCAACTTAGCTTTTCCATTTTCAAATATTATTTTAGCATTAAATCTTGACAATAAATCTCGTCCTAACAAAGATGTAGGACAATCCGGTACATAGAGAAATTCATGATCTAATTCTTTACCCCTAAAATTTAGATGCAATGGCCGCAGAAAGGGCCGTTGCTCTGTTTTTCCTGTAGCTCCTACCACAGTTATCATCGTATCTCCTATCTTTCCTAAACAAGTATTTAAAACAGAATAAGTTGCCCCAGTATCTACCAATAATTGTTTCTCTTCCCCATCAATTTCTGTTGTCACTTTTAATCCATCACTTAGTCAGCTACTATGTTGCCCCAAATGTCCTAACATCATTGTTTCTGCCATTGCTGTTCCTCCTACTGAAGCCTGCTGGGCCAAATTCATTTTCACTGGGCACTCATTTTTCCAATGTCCCTGTTGTCTGCAAAACGCACACTGATTTATCCCTAGCTGATTTTGAGGTATTCCCCGCATGCCTCCTACCCTGTATCCTCCTCGACCTCGTCCTCTACTTCTGCCTCTTATTCCTTGATTTACTCGTTGTAACATTGCTAATAATCCTGCCTGATTTCTCTTTGTGGTTTGTTTTTTTTTTTTTTTTCCCTATTATTGTACACTTTCCAGCTGATTGCTTCCAAATTACTAAATCTCCTGGGGAAAAAGGAACTTTCCCATATACTTTATCAGTCCCCGAAATTGCCTCTCGTAAAGGGGCTAATAATACTTTACTGTTTTGCTCTTGTTCCTTCCTCCCTTGTCTTGTTCTCTGTGCAATTGGGGTTCGTTGCGCTTGTCTTGGGCATGATGAATGCCCTGGCGAACCCTTCGGTGTTAACTTAATCTGGATCGCTCCAGTATTAATTGATTCTGACGGTTTTACCGCCTTAATACTATCAGTATCACTATCGTCCCCTGCATCTATATCGGACATCACAGGGGCCGTCGGTGATGCTAAAAGTGATACCTCCTCTGGCTCTCTTATTGAATTTTGTATTGCCAAACAAGTCATACACTTCTTATTACCTACACATCCTTCACATTTTGTTTTATCTTTTTTTCGGGATGTACCAACAACATTCCACATTCTCTCTGCATATCTGGATGATTACGTATATCATAAAATAGATCAACATATGGTACTTCATCCCATTTTTCAAGTTCTTAACAATATCTCATTAATGGACCTATAACACCCGGATCTAAACTTCCGTGTTCAGGCCACCGGGGTCCATCATACTCATATTGTGGCCACCAATTCGTACAATAATCTATAAATCGACTTTTACTCATACTCTGAAAATATCCCGCACTTTTCCAATGCTTTAATAAACATCCTAACGGAGAATTATCCGGTATTACCATGGTCTTACACATTCACTCCACACACACACACTAAATCTACGGGGTAGAAAACGGAAAGATAGCCTCTGATGGGAAACAAAAGACCAAACCAAACTCACGAGACAGCCACGTATGTCCGTGAGTGCTGGACCTGCGGGGCTTTCGCTCCGTCTGACGGCCAGCGCCTAGGCTTCCACAGACCAGACCTCGAGCTCGTTAGCCCAACCTTGCGTGAATCGCCGTCACGTCTTATTAGGCAGGCACCCGACCAAATATTACAATAAAGCACCTTCGGGCTTACCACTTTGGGACGTCAGCAGCAGCGCAGAGCGGGCGCAGCCGATGGCTCCCCGAGAATTCCTCGGTGCCGGCACGGAGCAAAATCGGAAAGCGAACCGTCAACACTACTCCCGAAGTCCCATCTGGGTCGCCAGAACACTGTTGCCCGTAAAGAAACACATAACTACGAAAGCAGTTATATGCGGTGCTTTATTCGGGGCCCGGGGTCTCAGGGACTCATGTCCAAAGCTGAGAATCCCAAATCCCCGTTTAACTTGGTTAATATTTATAGTGTTCGGTTACGTAACATAATCAACAGAATTGCTAAGCTACATGATTGTTTCCCATTTATAGTTTCTTCAGTTACTGTTGCCAAGATTTGCTTATCATTTACCTAGTTCATCAGATTGTGCTGTACCCAGTTCATCAGATTGTACTGTACCCACTTCATCAGATTGTACTGTACCCAACACCTGCAATTATACCTTCATCTTGTCTACCAAGTATAACCTATTCTAATCAATATAATGTAACAATTCCCCCCTTTGAAAATACTTCAAGTCTTCCAGACTGCAAGGATTTTCATCATCAGTTCCGCAGATTTCCATATTCTTTGGACCGTCTCAAACTGGTGATTGTAGCTGCAATGAATTATTTCCAATGTCTTCATATCTCGGGGGAAGTTCATGATTCTTCCTGGTAACAGCTTTTAAAATTTTCCCCAAGTGTTGCCGTTCCTTATTAACAATATTTTGAATCAAACGCAACACTCCCATAATAGCTAACATAATAATTATAATTATTATACACCATTGAATTAAAGATGCTACCCAACCAGAGATGTTCAATCCAAATGACTTTGCTAAAGCAGCCACCCAATTATGGGTACTTTCTTCTCTTTCTTCCTCAGTTGCACGTTCAATTTGCGTTAGCTGAGACAAATCACGTTCTACCGCGGCTGTAACATTCGGAATATGTACACAACAATGATCAATCTTATCTCGTAAATAACCACATACTCCATGTTCTTTTAGCAACAGCATATCTAATGCCATTCTATTTTGCAGGGTCATTTTTGTGGTTGCCTGTAATTGTAAGTTTATTTCCTTAAATCCTTCTTTAGTCACTCTTGCTAGCCTTTCCGTTTGTCCTAACAACCGGTACAACATTTCTCTATTCCGATAAGCACTAATTGGAGCAAACAATGATTCTAAAGCCCAACCTAACTTCACACCGGATGATGGTTCTTGCCAATCATCATCATCCTTTATTTCTCTCTTCATTATCCATAAATTTTCTAATCTACCCTTAAATGGCGCTTTCTTCCAAATTGGGCAGAGAGTTGGTAACCCTAAAGTTATTTCAGTCACCAACCCATCCAAGGGGAGGTGAGTCGTCCATTGTCCATCACTTGTAACCCAAACTAAATTTCCTGTGCTCCTGATCGTAGTTCTACAATCTATTCCCACTCCGAATTGTATTACAGGTTCACTCATGGAGTATTTAATTCCTCTACAGGCACAACCTGTCCTTAATGCAAGGACCACAGGTGGAAAGGTAACTTCACTTTCGGGGTGTCACAAGTGTATACTTTTGTACAGTTCTAGACTGGGTGTTTTTCAGCTAACTTTCTTTTGCATTAGATTTTCTTGTGTTTCCTGTTGTGGCGCCTGGATTATTTGTATTGGTTGCATTTCGTCTTTTTCCAAATCTTTTAACTCTCTCCTGGCTCTGTTTCTTTTCTGCATAGGTTCTGATTTTGCAGTAACCTCTAATGCCCTTTTTCCATAATCAAAACTCTCTTTAATCCAAACAATACAGGTGTAGTTTCCTACATCTGTCTTACTTACATTTCGCAATGATAAAATCATAGTACCCCTTCGTGTATCACTATCCCATCGGATTGTAAACCCAGTTGACAATTTGGACTCATTCTTCTGCCAATAGCAACTAATGTCTTGGATTGAACTTCTCATATCTCCAACAAAATCACAAGTCAAATTTACATCCATTCGTTCTTCTATATGTACAGTAGCATATGTATGTATTATTTGAGCGAAACCATTACTTAATCCTACCCAGCATAGTATTACCAAGATGTAAATCTCAGTTTTGTAGGAGTGATCATTTTTACCCCCCATTGTGATGGTACCTTCTTCACTCTGGTATAATGAATCCAATTATCAATTCCTGCTACTTTCACAGCGGTAAATGTTATCAATAGCACCAAATAAAGTCCATGCCACTGTTCCTTTAAAGGCTCCGTTTGCCAATTTCGAACATACGCTTGGTCTCCTGGTTGATTCTCCAACGGCAAAGGGCGATTCCAGATGATCGCGGCACGTAAGGCTGTGAGTAATCTGCTTAAAGAAATTATATAACTATAAACATCTTGATCTCCTTGGAGGTGTAAATCTGCACTTCCCATTCCCTTCGTTGGTGCAGTATATGGCTTACCGTACAGAATTTCATAGGGACTTACAGACAACCCTTCTCTAGGTTTTATACGAATTCTCAATAAAGCAAGGGGCAATGCCTGTGGCCATTGGATTTGAGCTTCCTGGCATATCTTTTTAATTTGTCCTTTTAATGTTTGATTCATCCTTTCTACCTTTCCACTAGATTGTGGCCTCCACGGTGTATGTAAATCCCAGCTAATTCCAAGCATTTCACTAATTTCCTGTACTATTTTAGCTATAAAGTGTGGGCCTCGATCTGAAGAAATTCCTAAAGGTACCCCAAATCTAGGTATGATCTCTTTTAACAAAGTTTTTACTACTTCTCTAGCTTGATTCGTTCTACAGGGAAATGCTTCTAGCCACCCTGAAAAGGTACATACGTATACCAATAAATACTGAAACCCTTTTGATTTAGGTAATTCTGCAAAATCCACTTGCCAATAGTCACCTGGTTCTATTCCCACTTTCAAAGTTCCCATTGGAATTTGTTTTCGTATTACCGGATTATTCTTTAAACATACTGGACACTTCGCATTCACCCCTTTTGCTATTGTTAACATTTGTGCAGATACAATGCTCCGCTTTAAAAACTGCACCAATGCTTCTGCTCCCCAATGGCATTTATTATGTTCAGTTTGTATTATTCGTTTCATAATTGTAGCAGGCACTACTACTTGTCCATTACCTGTTACATACCATCCATGTGAATTCTTCTGTGCCTTTACCAAATCGGCTAATTTTTCATCTTCTTGGGTATAAAAGGGATTTACAGAGAGATGAGCAGTAATCGGGCTTACCTTAGTAGGTATTAGAGCTAATTCAGTCCATACTTGCCGTGCAGCAATTTTGGCTGCCTGGTCTGCCTTCATGTTTCCTTGTGCCACATCGCTGTCATCCCTCTGATGTCCTCGACAATGCATTACAGCCACTTGCTGAGGTAGTACCACAGCCTCTAATAACTGTAAGATCTCGGTTCGATATTTAATAATACTACCTTGAGCCGTCAACAATCCTCTTTCCTTCCATAAAGCTCCATGTATATGTATTATTCCAAAAGCGTATTTAGAATCTGTCCAAATATTCACTCTCTTATCCGTACTCGGTATTAAAGCCCGAATTAGAGCGACCAGTTCTGCCTTTTGCGCTGACGTTCCTGGCATTAATGCCTTTGCTTCAATTACTTCAAGCTTAGTAACCACAGCATATCCAGAATATCGTGTTCCATTCTCAACAAAGCTGCTACCGTCTGTAAATAATGTCCAGTCAGGATTTACAAGGGGAATATCTTTCAGATCTACCCTACTGGCGTAAGTTTGTTCGATCACCTCAATACAATCATGTTCCAGCTCGCCTTCCTCTATTTTGCTACCTAAAAATTCAGCGGGATTCAAACATGTTGTTATCTTTAAAAATATATCATCCTGTTCTCTCAATATTGCCTGATATTTCAACATTCTACTGGATGACAACCAATGACCCCCCTTTTGTTCCAAAACTGCAATCACCATGTGGGGCACAAATACTTCCATTTTTGTTCCCAATGTCAATTTTCTAGCTTCTTGGACTAACGTTACAGTAGCAGCCACTGCTCGGAGGCAAGAAGGCCATCCGGCACTTACCATATCCAACTGCTTGGAAAAATAGCCCACCGGTCTCTTCCATGATCCAATTCGTTGAGTTAAAACTCCAAGCGCTAGTCGTTGCCGCTCATGTACAAAGAGTTGAAATGTTTTTGTCAAATCAGGCAATCCTAATGCTGGGGCTTCTTGCAGAGCCTGTTTTAAGTCTTGAAAAGCCCTTTTACACTCTAAACTCCAAACTAATTGTGGCTCTTTTAAAGCTGCATACAGTGGTTTGGCTAACAGTCCGTAATTCAAAATCCAGAGTCTGCACCACCCTGTCATTCCTAGAAAAGTTCGTAACTCGTGCAAATTTCTAGGTTCAGGGATGGCACAAATCGCTTGTATTCTATTCACCCCCAACCGTCTTTGTCCTTGGGAAATTTCACATCCCAGATATATCACTTTTTCCCGGGCAATTTGGGCTTTTTCCTTAGAAACTCGATAACCGCTCTGTCCCAGTAAATTTAATAACGCAACTGTAACAGTAATGCAGTTTTCATACCTTTCTGTCGCCACGAAAATGTCATCCACATATTGCAACAATAAGTATGCTTTTGATGGTAATTGAAAATATCCTTGCTCCTTCCAATCCTCCAGTTCTCGTGCCAGCTGATTCCCAAATATTGTAGGACTGTTTTTGAAGCCTTGTGGTAACCTGGTCCAGGTCAGCTGTCGTTTTCTTCCTGTATCCGGATTTTCCCATTCAAACGCAAATAATTTCCTACTTTGTAATGCCAATGGGATGCAGAAGAAAGCATCTTTTAAATCAATTACAGAAAAGTATCTAAATTGTTCTGCCACAGATGTTAACAATGTATAAGGATTTGCTACTACTGGATGTATATCTTTAACTATTTCGTTTACAGCTCTTAAATCTTGAACTAACCTATAATCTCCGTTAGGTTTTCTTATAGGAAATATTGGTGTATTATATTCAGATTCACATTCTTCTAACACATTGTGCATCAAAAATTTTGCAATTAATGGTGCTACCCCTTTCCTAGCTTCTAACTGTATAGGATATTGTCTAACTCTTACCGGTTGGACACCTTCTTTCAATTCTACTATGACAGGTTTTGCTGCTTTCGCTAATCCCGGTACTTGTGTCTCCCATACCCATGGTACTACAGCGTTTTCTACCTCTATTGGTATTGTTGTATTAGCTATTTCTTTTACTATAAATATTCTAGCTATTTCTTCCTCAGGTATCTGCAACTTAGCTTTTCCATTTTCAAATATTATTTTAGCATTAAATCTTGACAATAAATCTCGTCCTAACAAAGATGTAGGACAATCCGGTACATAGAGAAATTCATGATCTAATTCTTTACCCCTAAAATTTAGATGCAATGGCCGCAGAAAGGGCCGTTGCTCTGTTTTTCCTGTAGCTCCTACCACAGTTATCATCGTATCTCCTATCTTTCCTAAACAAGTATTTAAAACAGAATAAGTTGCCCCAGTATCTACCAATAATTGTTTCTCTTCCCCATCAATTTCTGTTGTCACTTTTAATCCATCACTTAGTCAGCTACTATGTTGCCCCAAATGTCCTAACATCATTGTTTCTGCCATTGCTGTTCCTCCTACTGAAGTCTGCTGGGCCAAATTCATTTTCACTGGGCACTCATTTTTCCAATGTCCCTGTTGTCTGCAAAACGCACACTGATTTATCCCTAGCTGATTTTGAGGTATTCCCCGCATGCCTCCTACCCTGTATCCTCCTCGACCTCGTCCTCTACTTCTGCCTCTTATTCCTTGATTTACTCGTTGTAACATTGCTAATAATCCTGCCTGATTTCTCTTTGTGGTTTGTTTTTTTTTTTTTTTTTTTTCCCTATTATTGTACACTTTCCAGCTGATTGCTTCCAAATTACTAAATCTCCTGGGGAAAAAGGAACTTTCCCATATACTTTATCAGTCCCCGAAATTGCCTCTCGTAAAGGGGCTAATAATACTTTACTGTTTTGCTCTTGTTCCTTCCTCCCTTGTCTTGTTCTCTGTGCAATTGGGGTTCGTTGCGCTTGTCTTGGGCATGATGAATGCCCTGGCGAACCCTTCGGTGTTAACTTAATCTGGATCGCTCCAGTATTAATTGATTCTGACGGTTTTACCGCCTTAATACTATCAGTATCACTATCGTCCCCTGCATCTATATCGGACATCACAGGGGCCGTCGGTGATGCTAAAAGTGATACCTCCTCTGGCTCTCTTATTGAATTTTGTATTGCCAAACAAGTCATACACTTCTTATTACCTACACATCCTCCACGTTTTGTTTTATCTTTTTTTCGGGATGTACCAACAACATTCCACATTCTCTCTGCATATCTGGATGATTACGTATATCATAAAATAGATCAACATATGGTACTTCATCCCATTTTTCAAGTTCTTAACAATATCTCATTAATGGACCTATAACACCCGGATCTAAACTTCCGTGTTCAGGCCACCGGGGTCCATCATACTCATATTGTGGCCACCAATTCGTACAATAATCTATAAATCGACTTTTACTCATACTCTGAAAATATCCTGCACTTTTCCAATGCTTTAATAAACATCCTAACGGAGAATTATCCGGTATTACCATGGTCTTACACATTCACTCCACACACACACACTAAATCTACGGGGTAGAAAACGGAAAGATAGCCTCTGATGGGAAACAAAAGACCAAACCAAACTCACGAGACAGCCACGTATGTCCGTGAGTGCTGGACCTGCGGGGCTTTCGCTCCGTCTGACGGCCAGCGCCTAGGCTTCCACAGACCAGACCTCGAGCTCGTTAGCCCAACCTTGCGTGAATCGCCGTCACGTCTTATTAGGCAGGCACCCGACCAAATATTACAATAAAGCACCTTCGGGCTTACCACTTTGGGACGTCAGGAGCAGCGCAGAGCGGGCGCAGCCGATGGCTCCCCGAGAATTCCTCGGTGCCGGCACGGAGCAAAATCGGAAAGCGAACCGTCAACACTACTCCCGAAGTCCCATCTGGGTCGCCAGAAAACTGTTGCCCGTAAAGAAACACATAACTACGAAAGCAGTTATATGCGGTGCTTTATTCAGGGCCCGGGGTCTCAGGGACTCATGTCCAAAGCTGAGAATCCCAAATCCCCGTTTAACTTGGTTAATATTTATAGTGTTCGGTTACGTAACATAATCAACAGAATTGCTAAGCTACATGATTGTTTCCCATTTATAGTTTCTTCAGTTACTGTTGCCAAGATTTGCTTATCATTTACCTAGTTCATCAGATTGTGCTGTACCCAGTTCATCAGATTGTACTGTACCCAGTTCATCAGATTGTACTGTACCCAACACCTGCAATTATACCTTCATCTTGTCTACCAAGTATAACCTATTCTAATCAATATAATGTAACAATTCCCCCCTTTGAAAATACTTCAAGTCTTCCAGACTGCAAGGATTTTCATCATCAGTTCCGCAGATTTCCATATTCTTTGGACCGTCTCAAACTGGTGATTGTAGCTGCAATGAATTATTTCCAATGTCTTCATATCTCGGGGGAAGTTCATGATTCTTCCTGGTAACAGCTTTTAAAATTTTCCCCAAGTGTTGCCGTTCCTTATTAACAATATTTTGAATCAAACGCAACACTCCCATAATAGCTAACATAATAATTATAATTATTATACACCATTGAATTAAAGATGCTACCCAACCAGAGATGTTCAATCCAAATGACTTTGCTAAAGCAGCCACCCAATTATGGGTACTTTCTTCTCTTTCTTCCTCAGTTGCACGTTCAATTTGCGTTAGCTGAGACAAATCACGTTCTACCGCGGCTGTAACATTCGGAATATGTACACAACAATGATCAATCTTATCTCGTAAATAACCACATACTCCATGTTCTTTTAGCAACAGCATATCTAATGCCATTCTATTCTGCAGGGTCATTTTTGTGGTTGCCTGTAATTGTAAGTTTATTTCCTTAAATCCTTCTTTAGTCACTCTTGCTAGCCTTTCCGTTTGTCCTAACAACCGGTACAACATTTCTCTATTCCGATAAGCACTAATTGGAGCAAACAATGATTCTAAAGCCCAACCTAACTTCACACCGGATGATGGTTCTTGCCAATCATCATCATCCTTTATTTCTCTCTTCATTATCCATAAATTTTCTAATCTACCCTTAAATGGCGCTTTCTTCCAAATTGGGCAGAGAGTTGGTAACCCTAAAGTTATTTCAGTCACCAACCCATCCAAGGGGAGGTGAGTCGTCCATTGTCCATCACTTGTAACCCAAACTAAATTTCCTGTGCTCCTGATCGTAGTTCTACAATCTATTCCCACTCCGAATTGTATTACAGGTTCACTCATGGAGTATTTAATTCCTCTACAGGCACAACCTGTCCTTAATGCAAGGACCACAGGTGGAAAGGTAACTTCACTTTCGGGGTGTCACAAGTGTATACTTTTGTACAGTTCTAGACTGGGTGTTTTTCAGCTAACTTTCTTTTGCATTAGATTTTCTTGTGTTTCCTGTTGTGGCGCCTGGATTATTTGTATTGGTTGCATTTCGTCTTTTTCCAAATCTTTTAACTCTCTCCTGGCTCTGTTTCTTTTCTGCATAGGTTCTGATTTTGCAGTAACCTCTAATGCCCTTTTTCCATAATCAAAACTCTCTTTAATCCAAACAATACAGGTGTAGTTTCCTACATCTGTCTTACTTACATTTCGCAATGATAAAATCATAGTACCCCTTCGTGTATCACTATCCCATCGGATTGTAAACCCAGTTGACAATTTGGACTCATTCTTCTGCCAATAGCAACTAATGTCTTGGATTGAACTTCTCATATCTCCAACAAAATCACAAGTCAAATTTACATCCATTCGTTCTTCTATATGTACAGTAGCATATGTATGTATTATTTGAGCGAAACCATTACTTAATCCTACCCAGCATAGTATTACCAAGATGTAAATCTCAGTTTTGTAGGAGTGATCATTTTTACCCCCCATTGTGATGGTACCTTCTTCACTCTGGTATAATGAATCCAATTATCAATTCCTGCTACTTTCACAGCGGTAAATGTTATCAATAGCACCAAATAAAGTCCATGCCACTGTTCCTTTAAAGGCTCCGTTTGCCAATTTCGAACATACGCTTGGTCTCCTGGTTGATTCTCCAACGGCAAAGGGCGATTCCAGATGATCGCGGCACGTAAGGCTGTGAGTAATCTGCTTAAAGAAATTATATAACTATAAACATCTTGATCTCCTTGGAGGTGTAAATCTGCACTTCCCATTCCCTTCGTTGGTGCAGTATATGGCTTACCGTACAGAATTTCATAGGGACTTACAGACAACCCTTCTCTAGGTTTTATACGAATTCTCAATAAAGCAAGGGGCAATGCCTGTGGCCATTGGATTTGAGCTTCCTGGCATATCTTTTTAATTTGTCCTTTTAATGTTTGATTCATCCTTTCTACCTTTCCACTAGATTGTGGCCTCCACGGTGTATGTAAATCCCAGCTAATTCCAAGCATTTCACTAATTTCCTGTACTATTTTAGCTATAAAGTGTGGGCCTCGATCTGAAGAAATTCCTAAAGGTACCCCAAATCTAGGTATGATCTCTTTTAACAAAGTTTTTACTACTTCTCTAGCTTGATTCGTTCTACAGGGAAATGCTTCTAGCCACCCTGAAAAGGTACATACGTATACCAATAAATACTGAAACCCTTTTGATTTAGGTAATTCTGCAAAATCCACTTGCCAATAGTCACCTGGTTCTATTCCCACTTTCAAAGTTCCCATTGGAATTTGTTTTCGTATTACCGGATTATTCTTTAAACATACTGGACACTTCGCATTCACCCCTTTTGCTATTGTTAACATTTGTGCAGATACAATGCTCCGCTTTAAAAACTGCACCAATGCTTCTGCTCCCCAATGGCATTTATTATGTTCAGTTTGTATTATTCGTTTCATAATTGTAGCAGGCACTACTACTTGTCCATTACCTGTTACATACCATCCATGTGAATTCTTCTGTGCCTTTACCAAATCGGCTAATTTTTCATCTTCTTGGGTATAAAAGGGATTTACAGAGAGATGAGCAGTAATCGGGCTTACCTTAGTAGGTATTAGAGCTAATTCAGTCCATACTTGCCGTGCAGCAATTTTGGCTGCCTGGTCTGCCTTCATGTTTCCTTGTGCCACATCGCTGTCATCCCTCTGATGTCCTCGACAATGCATTACAGCCACTTGCTGAGGTAGTACCACAGCCTCTAATAACTGTAAGATCTCGGTTCGATATTTAATAATACTACCTTGAGCCGTCAACAATCCTCTTTCCTTCCATAAAGCTCCATGTATATGTATTATTCCAAAAGCGTATTTAGAATCTGTCCAAATATTCACTCTCTTATCCGTACTCGGTATTAAAGCCCGAATTAGAGCGACCAGTTCTGCCTTTTGCGCTGACGTTCCTGGCATTAATGCCTTTGCTTCAATTACTTCAAGCTTAGTAACCACAGCATATCCAGAATATCGTGTTCCATTCTCAACAAAGCTGCTACCGTCTGTAAATAATGTCCAGTCAGGATTTACAAGGGGAATATCTTTCAGATCTACCCTACTGGCGTAAGTTTGTTCGATCACCTCAATACAATCATGTTCCAGCTCGCCTTCCTCTATTTTGCTACCTAAAAATTCAGCGGGATTCAAACATGTTGTTATCTTTAAAAATATATCATCCTGTTCTCTCAATATTGCCTGATATTTCAACATTCTACTGGATGACAACCAATGACCCCCCTTTTGTTCCAAAACTGCAATCACCATGTGGGGCACAAATACTTCCATTTTTGTTCCCAATGTCAATTTTCTAGCTTCTTGGACTAACGTTACAGTAGCAGCCACTGCTCGGAGGCAAGAAGGCCATCCGGCACTTACCATATCCAACTGCTTGGAAAAATAGCCCACCGGTCTCTTCCATGATCCAATTCGTTGAGTTAAAACTCCAAGCGCTAGTCGTTGCCGCTCATGTACAAAGAGTTGAAATGTTTTTGTCAAATCAGGCAATCCTAATGCTGGGGCTTCTTGCAGAGCCTGTTTTAAGTCTTGAAAAGCCCTTTTACACTCTAAACTCCAAACTAATTGTGGCTCTTTTAAAGCTGCATACAGTGGTTTGGCTAACAGTCCGTAATTCAAAATCCAGAGTCTGCACCACCCTGTCATTCCTAGAAAAGTTCGTAACTCGTGCAAATTTCTAGGTTCAGGGATGGCACAAATCGCTTGTATTCTATTCACCCCCAACCGTCTTTGTCCTTGGGAAATTTCACATCCCAGATATATCACTTTTTCCCGGGCAATTTGGGCTTTTTCCTTAGAAACTCGATAACCGCTCTGTCCCAGTAAATTTAATAACGCAACTGTAACAGTAATGCAGTTTTCATACCTTTCTGTCGCCACGAAAATGTCATCCACATATTGCAACAATAAGTATGCTTTTGATGGTAATTGAAAATATCCTTGCTCCTTCCAATCCTCCAGTTCTCGTGCCAGCTGATTCCCAAATATTGTAGGACTGTTTTTGAAGCCTTGTGGTAACCTGGTCCAGGTCAGCTGTCGTTTTCTTCCTGTATCCGGATTTTCCCATTCAAACGCAAATAATTTCCTACTTTGTAATGCCAATGGGATGCAGAAGAAAGCATCTTTTAAATCAATTACAGAAAAGTATCTAAATTGTTCTGCCACAGATGTTAACAATGTATAAGGATTTGCTACTACTGGATGTATATCTTTAACTATTTCGTTTACAGCTCTTAAATCTTGAACTAACCTATAATCTCCGTTAGGTTTTCTTATAGGAAATATTGGTGTATTATATTCAGATTCACATTCTTCTAACACATTGTGCATCAAAAATTTTGCAATTAATGGTGCTACCCCTTTCCTAGCTTCTAACTGTATAGGATATTGTCTAACTCTTACCGGTTGGACACCTTCTTTCAATTCTACTATGACAGGTTTTGCTGCTTTCGCTAATCCCGGTACTTGTGTCTCCCATACCCATGGTACTACAGCGTTTTCTACCTCTATTGGTATTGTTGTATTAGCTATTTCTTTTACTATAAATATTCTAGCTATTTCTTCCTCAGGTATCTGCAACTTAGCTTTTCCATTTTCAAATATTATTTTAGCATTAAATCTTGACAATAAATCTCGTCCTAACAAAGATGTAGGACAATCCGGTACATAGAGAAATTCATGATCTAATTCTTTACCCCTAAAATTTAGATGCAATGGCCGCAGAAAGGGCCGTTGCTCTGTTTTTCCTGTAGCTCCTACCACAGTTATCATCGTATCTCCTATCTTTCCTAAACAAGTATTTAAAACAGAATAAGTTGCCCCAGTATCTACCAATAATTGTTTCTCTTCCCCATCAATTTCTGTTGTCACTTTTAATCCATCACTTAGTCAGCTACTATGTTGCCCCAAATGTCCTAACATCATTGTTTCTGCCATTGCTGTTCCTCCTACTGAAGTCTGCTGGGCCAAATTCATTTTCACTGGGCACTCATTTTTCCAATGTCCCTGTTGTCTGCAAAACGCACACTGATTTATCCCTAGCTGATTTTGAGGTATTCCCCGCATGCCTCCTACCCTGTATCCTCCTCGACCTCGTCCTCTACTTCTGCCTCTTATTCCTTGATTTACTCGTTGTAACATTGCTAATAATCCTGCCTGATTTCTCTTTGTGGTTTGTTTTTTTTTTTTTTTTTTTTCCCTATTATTGTACACTTTCCAGCTGATTGCTTCCAAATTACTAAATCTCCTGGGGAAAAAGGAACTTTCCCATATACTTTATCAGTCCCCGAAATTGCCTCTCGTAAAGGGGCTAATAATACTTTACTGTTTTGCTCTTGTTCCTTCCTCCCTTGTCTTGTTCTCTGTGCAATTGGGGTTCGTTGCGCTTGTCTTGGGCATGATGAATGCCCTGGCGAACCCTTCGGTGTTAACTTAATCTGGATCGCTCCAGTATTAATTGATTCTGACGGTTTTACCGCCTTAATACTATCAGTATCACTATCGTCCCCTGCATCTATATCGGACATCACAGGGGCCGTCGGTGATGCTAAAAGTGATACCTCCTCTGGCTCTCTTATTGAATTTTGTATTGCCAAACAAGTCATACACTTCTTATTACCTACACATCCTCCACGTTTTGTTTTATCTTTTTTTCGGGATGTACCAACAACATTCCACATTCTCTCTGCATATCTGGATGATTACGTATATCATAAAATAGATCAACATATGGTACTTCATCCCATTTTTCAAGTTCTTAACAATATCTCATTAATGGACCTATAACACCCGGATCTAAACTTCCGTGTTCAGGCCACCGGGGTCCATCATACTCATATTGTGGCCACCAATTCGTACAATAATCTATAAATCGACTTTTACTCATACTCTGAAAATATCCTGCACTTTTCCAATGCTTTAATAAACATCCTAACGGAGAATTATCCGGTATTACCATGGTCTTACACATTCACTCCACACACACACACTAAATCTACGGGGTAGAAAACGGAAAGATAGCCTCTGATGGGAAACAAAAGACCAAACCAAACTCACGAGACAGCCACGTATGTCCGTGAGTGCTGGACCTGCGGGGCTTTCGCTCCGTCTGACGGCCAGCGCCTAGGCTTCCACAGACCAGACCTCGAGCTCGTTAGCCCAACCTTGCGTGAATCGCCGTCACGTCTTATTAGGCAGGCACCCGACCAAATATTACAATAAAGCACCTTCGGGCTTACCACTTTGGGACGTCAGGAGCAGCGCAGAGCGGGCGCAGCCGATGGCTCCCCGAGAATTCCTCGGTGCCGGCACGGAGCAAAATCGGAAAGCGAACCGTCAACACTACTCCCGAAGTCCCATCTGGGTCGCCAGAAAACTGTTGCCCGTAAAGAAACACATAACTACGAAAGCAGTTATATGCGGTGCTTTATTCAGGGCCCGGGGTCTCAGGGACTCATGTCCAAAGCTGAGAATCCCAAATCCCCGTTTAACTTGGTTAATATTTATAGTGTTCGGTTACGTAACATAATCAACAGAATTGCTAAGCTACATGATTGTTTCCCATTTATAGTTTCTTCAGTTACTGTTGCCAAGATTTGCTTATCATTTACCTAGTTCATCAGATTGTGCTGTACCCAGTTCATCAGATTGTACTGTACCCAGTTCATCAGATTGTACTGTACCCAACACCTGCAATTATACCTTCATCTTGTCTACCAAGTATAACCTATTCTAATCAATATAATGTAACAATTCCCCCCTTTGAAAATACTTCAAGTCTTCCAGACTGCAAGGATTTTCATCATCAGTTCCGCAGATTTCCATATTCTTTGGACCGTCTCAAACTGGTGATTGTAGCTGCAATGAATTATTTCCAATGTCTTCATATCTCGGGGGAAGTTCATGATTCTTCCTGGTAACAGCTTTTAAAATTTTCCCCAAGTGTTGCCGTTCCTTATTAACAATATTTTGAATCAAACGCAACACTCCCATAATAGCTAACATAATAATTATAATTATTATACACCATTGAATTAAAGATGCTACCCAACCAGAGATGTTCAATCCAAATGACTTTGCTAAAGCAGCCACCCAATTATGGGTACTTTCTTCTCTTTCTTCCTCAGTTGCACGTTCAATTTGCGTTAGCTGAGACAAATCACGTTCTACCGCGGCTGTAACATTCGGAATATGTACACAACAATGATCAATCTTATCTCGTAAATAACCACATACTCCATGTTCTTTTAGCAACAGCATATCTAATGCCATTCTATTCTGCAGGGTCATTTTTGTGGTTGCCTGTAATTGTAAGTTTATTTCCTTAAATCCTTCTTTAGTCACTCTTGCTAGCCTTTCCGTTTGTCCTAACAACCGGTACAACATTTCTCTATTCCGATAAGCACTAATTGGAGCAAACAATGATTCTAAAGCCCAACCTAACTTCACACCGGATGATGGTTCTTGCCAATCATCATCATCCTTTATTTCTCTCTTCATTATCCATAAATTTTCTAATCTACCCTTAAATGGCGCTTTCTTCCAAATTGGGCAGAGAGTTGGTAACCCTAAAGTTATTTCAGTCACCAACCCATCCAAGGGGAGGTGAGTCGTCCATTGTCCATCACTTGTAACCCAAACTAAATTTCCTGTGCTCCTGATCGTAGTTCTACAATCTATTCCCACTCCGAATTGTATTACAGGTTCACTCATGGAGTATTTAATTCCTCTACAGGCACAACCTGTCCTTAATGCAAGGACCACAGGTGGAAAGGTAACTTCACTTTCGGGGTGTCACAAGTGTATACTTTTGTACAGTTCTAGACTGGGTGTTTTTCAGCTAACTTTCTTTTGCATTAGATTTTCTTGTGTTTCCTGTTGTGGCGCCTGGATTATTTGTATTGGTTGCATTTCGTCTTTTTCCAAATCTTTTAACTCTCTCCTGGCTCTGTTTCTTTTCTGCATAGGTTCTGATTTTGCAGTAACCTCTAATGCCCTTTTTCCATAATCAAAACTCTCTTTAATCCAAACAATACAGGTGTAGTTTCCTACATCTGTCTTACTTACATTTCGCAATGATAAAATCATAGTACCCCTTCGTGTATCACTATCCCATCGGATTGTAAACCCAGTTGACAATTTGGACTCATTCTTCTGCCAATAGCAACTAATGTCTTGGATTGAACTTCTCATATCTCCAACAAAATCACAAGTCAAATTTACATCCATTCGTTCTTCTATATGTACAGTAGCATATGTATGTATTATTTGAGCGAAACCATTACTTAATCCTACCCAGCATAGTATTACCAAGATGTAAATCTCAGTTTTGTAGGAGTGATCATTTTTACCCCCCATTGTGATGGTACCTTCTTCACTCTGGTATAATGAATCCAATTATCAATTCCTGCTACTTTCACAGCGGTAAATGTTATCAATAGCACCAAATAAAGTCCATGCCACTGTTCCTTTAAAGGCTCCGTTTGCCAATTTCGAACATACGCTTGGTCTCCTGGTTGATTCTCCAACGGCAAAGGGCGATTCCAGATGATCGCGGCACGTAAGGCTGTGAGTAATCTGCTTAAAGAAATTATATAACTATAAACATCTTGATCTCCTTGGAGGTGTAAATCTGCACTTCCCATTCCCTTCGTTGGTGCAGTATATGGCTTACCGTACAGAATTTCATAGGGACTTACAGACAACCCTTCTCTAGGTTTTATACGAATTCTCAATAAAGCAAGGGGCAATGCCTGTGGCCATTGGATTTGAGCTTCCTGGCATATCTTTTTAATTTGTCCTTTTAATGTTTGATTCTTCCTTTCTACCTTTCCACTAGATTGTGGCCTCCACGGTGTATGTAAATCCCAGCTAATTCCAAGCATTTCACTAATTTCCTGTACTATTTTAGCTATAAAGTGTGGGCCTCGATCTGAAGAAATTCCTAAAGGTACCCCAAATCTAGGTATGATCTCTTTTAACAAAGTTTTTACTACTTCTCTAGCTTGATTCGTTCTACAGGGAAATGCTTCTAGCCACCCTGAAAAGGTACATACGTATACCAATAAATACTGAAACCCTTTTGATTTAGGTAATTCTGCAAAATCCACTTGCCAATAGTCACCTGGTTCTATTCCCACTTTCAAAGTTCCCATTGGAATT